>NW_026701786.1:0-67127 GCF_030435755.1 Ochotona princeps | reverse complement strand
GCTATCTGAAAACAGCTGTGGCGCTGAAGTTGCCTGTGAATGTGGAGTTGGTGGCATGTGAAACCCGCAAGTGGAGCATTCGTTTGTGTGGGATGCTCTACCAGGTTCATTCCTAGATAATGCACTCAAAGGGCACTAAGCATAGAGTGTGGAAACTGAGTTTCCTTGAGAGCTGCTTGGAAGCCTGATGGTGTGTGAAGTTAGTGAGCCAAATGGAGTTGTTCTCCCACAAGAACCACTCGGCTGATCCTTCTTCAATATGCCCTTCACCAACATGCAGTGTTTCCTTGATTGAATTAGCTCTCACACCAATATTTGCGTCTAGAGCCTTTGCATTGAGGGCTATGTGAAAACGGCTGTGGCGCTGAAGTTGCCTGTGAATGTGGAGTTGGTGGCATGTAAAACCCGATGTGGAGCATTCGTTTCTGTGGGATGCTCTACCAGGTTCATTTCAGTCCTACCCATACAAAGGGCACTAAGCATAGAGTGTGAAAACTGAGTTTCCTTGAGAGCTGCTTGGAAGCCTGATGGTGTGTGAAGTTAGTGAGCCAAATGGAGTTGTTCTCCCACAAGAACCACTCGGCTGATCCTTCTTCAATATGCCCTTCACCAACATGCAGTGTTTCCTTGATTGAATTAGCTCTCACACCAATATTTGCGTCTAGAGCCTTTGCATTGAGGGCTATCTGAAAACGGCTGTGGCGCTGAAGTTGCCTGTGAATGTGGAGTTGGTGGCATGTGAAACCCGCATGTGGAGCATTCGTTTGTGTGGGATGCTGACTAAGCTTCATTTCAGGCCTAGCCATACAAAGGGCACT
Source organism: Ochotona princeps (assembly GCF_030435755.1). NCBI lineage: Eukaryota > Metazoa > Chordata > Mammalia > Lagomorpha > Ochotonidae > Ochotona > Ochotona princeps. The sequence continues at coordinate 66,309 of NW_026701786.1, read as the reverse complement.
AAGCATAGAGTGTGGAAACTGAGTTTCCTTGAGAGCTGCTTGGAAGCCTGATGGTGTGTGAAGTTAGTGAGCCAAATGGAGTTGTTCTCCCACAAGAACCACTCGGCTGATCCTTCTTCAATATGCCCTTCACCAACATGCAGTGTTTCCTTGATTGAATTAGCTTTCATACCAATATTTGCGTCTAGAGCCTTTGCATTGAGGGCTATCTGAAAACGGCTGTGGCGCTGAAGTTGCCTGTGAATGTGGAGTTGGTGGCATGTGAAACCCGCATGTGGAGCATTCGTTTGTGTATGATGCTCTACCAGGTTCATTCCTAGATAATGCACTCAAAGGGAACTAAGCATAGAGTGTGAAAACTGAGTTTCCTTGAGAGCTGCTTGGAAGCCTGATGGTGTGTGAAGTTAGTGAGCCAAATGGAGTTGTTCTCCCACAAGAACCACTCGGCTGATCCTTCTTCAATATGCCCTTCACCAACATGCAGTGTTTCCTTGATTGAATTAGCTCTCACACCAATATTTGCGTCTAGAGCCTTTGCATTGAGGGCTATCTGAAAACGGCTGTGGCGCTGAAGTTGCCTGTGAATGTGGAGTTGGTGGCATGTGAAACCCGCAAGTGGAGCATTCGTTTGTGTGGGATGCTCTACCAGGTTCATTCCTAGATAATGCACTCAAAGGGCACTAAGCATAGAGTGTGGAAACTGAGTTTCCTTGAGAGCTGCTTGGAAGCCTGATGGTGTGTGAAGTTAGTGAGCCAAATGGAGTTGTTCTCCCACAAGAACCACTCGGCTGATCCTTCTTCAATATGCCCTTCACCAACATGCAGTGTTTCCTTGATTGAATTAGCTCTCACACCAATATTTGCGTCTAGAGCCTTTGCATTGAGGGTTATCTGAAAACGGCTGTGGCGCTGAAGTTGCCTGTGAATGTGGAGTTGGTGGCATGTGAAACCCGATGTGGAGCATTCGTTTCTGTGGGATGCTCTACCAGGTTCATTTCAGTCCTACCCATACAAAGGGCACTAAGCATAGAGTGTGAAAACTGAGTTTCCTTGAGAGCTGCTTGGAAGCCTGATGGTGTGTGAAGTTAGTGAGCCAAATGGAGTTGTTCTCCCACAAGAACCACTCGGCTGATCCTTCTTCAATATGCCCTTCACCAACATGCAGTGTTTCCTTGATTGAATTAGCTCTCACACCAATATTTGCGTCTACAGCCTTTGCATTGAGGGCTATCTGAAAACGGCTGTGGCGCTGAAGTTGCCTGTGAATGTGGAGTTGGTGGCATGTGAAACCCGCATGTGGAGCATTCGTTTGTGTGGGATGCTCTACCAGGTTCATTCCTAGATAATGCACTCAAAGGGCACTAAGCATAGAGTGTGGAAACTGAGTTTCCTTGAGAGCTGCTTGGAAGCCTGATGGTGTGTGAAGTTAGTGAGCCAAATGGAGTTGTTCTCCCACAAGAACCACTCGGCTGATCCTTCTTCAATATGCCCTTCACCAACATGCAGTGTTTCCTTGATTGAATTAGCTCTCACACCAATATTTGCGTCTAGAGCCTTTGCATTGAGGGTTATCTGAAAACGGCTGTGGCGCTGAAGTTGCCTGTGAATGTGGAGTTGGTGGCATGTGAAACCCGATGTGGAGCATTCGTTTCTGTGGGATGCTCTACCAGGTTCATTTCAGTCCTACCCTTACAAAGGGCACTAAGCATAGAGTGTGAAAACTGAGTTTCCTTGAGAGCTGCTTGGAAGCCTGATGGTGTGTGAAGTTAGTGAGCCAAATGGAGTTGTTCTCCCACAAGAACCACTCGGCTGATCCTTCTTCAATATGCCCTTCACCAACATGCAGTGTTTCCTTGATTGAATTAGCTCTCACACCAATATTTGCGTCTAGAGCCTTTGCATTGAGGGCTATCTGAAAACGGCTGTGGCGCTGAAGTTGCCTGTGAATGTGGAGTTGGTGGCATGTGAAACCCGCATGTGGAGCATTCGTTTGTGTGGGATGCTGACTAAGCTTCATTTCAGGCCTAGCCATACAAAGGGCACTAAGCATAGAGTGTGGAAACTGAGTTTCCTTGAGAGCTGCTTGGAAGCCTGATGGTGTGTGAAGTTAGTGAGCCAAATGGAGTTGTTCTCCCACAAGAACCACTCGGCTGATCCTTCTTCAATATGCCCTTCACCAACATGCAGTGTTTCCTTGATTGAATTAGCTCTCATACCACATATTTGCGTCTAGAGCCTTTGCATTGAGGGCCATCTGAAAACGGCTGTGGCGCTGAAGTTGCCTGTGAATGTGGAGTTGGTGGCATGTGAAACCCGCATGTGGAGCATTCGTTTGTGTATGATGCTCTACCAGGTTCATTCCTAGATAATGCACTCAAAGGGAACTAAGCATAGAGTGTGAAAACTGAGTTTCCTTGAGAGCTGCTTGGAAGCCTGATGGTGTGTGAAGTTAGTGAGCCAAATGGAGTTGTTCTCCCACAAGAACCACTCGGCTGATCCTTCTTCAATATGCCCTTCACCAACATGCAGTGTTTCCTTGATTGAATTAGCTCTCATACCAATATTTGCGTCTAGAGCCTTTGCATTGAGGGCTATCTGAAAACGGCTGTGGCGCTGAAGTTGCCTATGAATGTGGAGTTGGTGGCATGTGAAACCCGCATGTGGAGCATTCGTTTATGTGGGATGCTCTACCCAGGTTCATTCCTAGATAATGCACTCAAAGGGCACTAAACATAGAGTGTGAAAACTGAGTTTCCTTGAGAGCTGCTTGGAAGCCTGATGGTGGTGTGAAGTTAGTGAGCCAAATGGAGTTGTTCTCCCACAAGAACCACTCGCTGATCCTTCTTCAATATGCCCTTCACCAACATGCAGTGTTTCCTTGATTGAATTAGCTCTCACACCAATATTTGCGTCTAGAGCCTTTGCATTGAGGGCTATCTGAAAACGGCTGTGGCGCTGAAGTTGCCTGTGAATGTGGAGTTGGTGGCATGTGAAACCCGCATGTGGAGCATTCGTTTGTTTGGGATGCTGACCAAGCTTCATTTCAGTCCTAGGCACACAAAGAGCACTAAGCATAGAGTGTGAAAACTGAGTTTCCTTGAGAGCTGCTTGGAAGCCTGATGGTGTGTGAAGTTAGTGAGCCAAATGGAGTGTGTCTCTCCACAAGAACCACTCGGCTGATCCTTCTTCAATATGCCCTTCACCAACATGCAGTGTTTCCTTGATTGAATTAGCTCTCACACCAATATTTGCGTCTAGAGCCTTTGCATTGAGGGCTATCTGAAAACGGCTGTGGGGCTGAAGTTGCCTGTGAATGTGGAGCTGGTGGCATGTGAAACCCGCATGTGGAGCATTCGTTTGTGTGGGATGCTCTACCAGGTTCATTCCTAGATAATGCACTCAAAGGGCACTAAGCATAGAGTGTGAAAACTGAGTTTCCTTGAGAGCTGCTTGGAAGCCTGATGGTGTGTGAAGTTAGTGAGCCAAATGGAGTTGTTCTCCACAAGAACCACTCGGCTGATCCTTCTTCAAATATGCCCTTCACCAACATGCAGTGTTTCCTTGATTGAATTAGCTCTCACACCAATATTTGCGGTCTAGAGCCTTTGCATTGAGGGCTATCTGAAACGGGCTGTGGCGCTGAAGTTGCCTGTGAATGTGGAGGTTGGTGGCATGTGAAACCCGCATGTGGAGCATTCGTTTGTGTGGGATGCTGACTAAGCTTCATTTCAGGCCTAGCCATACAAAGGGCACTAAACATAGAGTGTGGAAACTGAGTTCTTGAGAGCTGCTTGGAAGCCTGATGGTGTGTGAAGTTAGTGAGCCAAATGGAGTTGTTCTCCCACAAGAACCACTCGGCTGATCCTTCTTCAATATGCCCTTCACCAACATGCAGTGTTTCCTTGATTGAATTAGCTCTCACACCAATATTTGCGTCTAGAGCCTTTGCATTGAGGGCCATCTGAAAACGGCTGTGGCGCTGAAGTTGCCTGTGAATGTGGAGTTGGTGGCATGTGAAACCCGCATGTGGAGCATTCGTTTGTGTGGGATGCTCTACCAAGTTCATTCCAAGATAATGCACTCAAAGGGCACTAAACATAGAGTGTGAAAACTGAGTTTCCTTGAGAGCTGCTTGGAAGCCTGATGGTGTGTGAAGTTAGTGAGCCAAATGGAGTTGTTCTCCCACAAGAACCACTCGGCTGATCCTTCTTCAATATGCCCTTCACCAACATGCAGTGTTTCCTTGATTGAATTAGCTCTCACACCAATATTTGCGTCTAGAGCTTTGCATTGAGGGCTATCTGAAAACGGCTGTGGCGCTGAAGTTGCCTGTGAATGTGGAGTTGGTGGCATGTGAAACCCGCATGTGGAGCATTCGTTTGTGTGGGATGCTCTACCAGGTTCATTTCAGTCCTAGCCATACAAAGTGCACTAAGCATAGAGTGTGAAAACTGAGTTGTCCTTGAGAAGCTGCTTGGAAGCCTGATGGTGTGTGAAGTTAGTGAGCCAAATGGAGTTGTTCTCCCACAAGAACCACTCGGCTGATCCTTCTTCAATATGCCCTTCACCAACATGCAGGTGTTTCCTTGATTGAATTAGCTCTCACACCAATATTTGCGTCTAGAGCCTTTGCATTGAGGGCTATCTGAAAACGGCTGTGGCGCTGAAGTTGCCTGTGAATGTGGAGAGTTGGTGGCATGTGAAACCCGCATGTGGAGCATTCGTTTGTGTGGGATGCTCTACCAGGTTCATTCCTAGATAATGCACTCAAAGGGCACTAAGCATAGAGTGTGAAAACTGAGTTTCCTTGAGAGCTGCTTGGAAGCCTGATGGTGTGTGAAGTTAGTGAGCCAAATGGAGTTGTTCTCCCACAAGAACCACTCGGCTGATCCTTCTTCAATATGCCCTTCACCAACATGCAGTGTTTCCTTGATTGAATTAGCTCTCACACCAATATTTGCGTCTAGAGCCTTTGCATTGAGGGCTATGTGAAAAACGGCTGTGGCGCTGAAGTTGCCTGTGAATGTGGAGTTGGTGGCATGTGAAACCCGCATGTGGAGCATTCGTTTGTGTGGGGATGCTGACCAAGCTTCTTTTCAGTCCTAGCCATACAAAGGGCACTAAGCATAGAGTGTGAAAACTGAGTTTCCTTGAGAGCTGCTTGGAAGCCTGATGGTGTGTGAAGTTAGTGAGCCAAATGGAGTTGTTCTCCCACAAGAACCACTCGGCTGATCCTTCTTCAATATGCCCTTCACCAACATGCAGTGTTTCCTTGATTGAATTAGCTCTCACACCAATATTTGCGTCTAGAGCCCTTTGCATTGAGGGCTATCTGAAAATGCTGTGTGGCGCTGAAGTTGCCTGTGAATGTGGAGTTGGTGGCATGTGAAACCCGCATGTGGAGCATTCGTTTGTGTGGGATGCTCTACCAGGTTCATTCCTAGATAATGCACTCAAAGGGCACTAAGCATAGAGTGTGGAAACTGAGTTTCCTTGAGAGCTGCTTGGAAGCCTGATGGTGTGTGAAGTTAGTGAGCCAAATGGGAGTTGTTCTCCCACAAGAACCACTCGGCTGATCCTTCTTCAATATGCCCTTCACCAACATGCAGTGTTTCCTTGATTGAATTAGCTCTCACACCAATATTTGCGTCTAGAGCCTTTGCATTGAGGGCCATCTGAAAACGCTGTGGCGCTGAAGTTGCCTGTGAATGTGGAGTTGGTGGCATGTGAAAACCCGCATGTGGAGCATTCGTTTGTGTGGGATGCTCAACCAAGTTCATTCCTAGATAATGCACTCAAAGGGCACTAAGCATAGAGTGTGAAAACTGAGTTCCTTGAGAGCTGCTTGGAAGCCTGATGGTGTGTGAAGTTAGTGAGCCAAATGGAGTTGTTCTCCCACAAGAACCCACTCGGGCTGATCCTTCTTCAATATGCCCTTCACCAACATGCAGTGTTTCCTTGATTGAATTAGCTCTCACACCAATATTTGCGTCTAGAGCCCTTTGCATTGAGGGCTATCTGAAAATGGCTGTGGCGCTGAAGTTGCCTGTGAATGTGGAGTTGGTGCATGTGAAACCCGCATGTGGAGCATTCGTTTGTGTGGGATGCTCTACCAGGTTCATTCCTAGATAATGCACTCAAAGGGCACTAAGGCATAGAGTGTGGAAACTGAGTTTCCTTGAGAGCTGCTTGGAAGCCTGATGGTGTGTGAAGTTAGTGAGCCAAATGGAGTTGTTCTCCCCACAAGAACCACTCGGCTGATCCTTCTTCAATATGCCCTTCACCAACATGCAGTGTTTCCTTGATTGAATTAGCTCTCACACCAATATTTGCGTCTAGAGCCTTTGCATTGAGGGCCATCTGAAAACGGCTGTGGCGCTGAAGTTGCCTGTGAATGTGGAGTTGGTGGCATGTGAAACCCGCATGAGGAGCATTTGTTTGTGTGGGATGCTCTACCAAGTTCATTCCTAGATAATGCACTCAAAGTTCACTAAGCATAGAGTGTGAAAACTGAGTTTCCTTGAGAGCTGCTTGGAAGTCTGATGGTGTGTGAAGTTAGTGAGCCAAATGGAGTTGTTCTCCCACAAGAACCACTCGGCTGATCCTTCTTCAATATGCCCTTCACCAACATGCAGTGTTTCCTTGATTGAATTAGCTCTCACACCAATATTTGCGTCTAGAGCCTTTGCATTGAGGGCTATCTGAAAACGGCTGTGGCGCTGAAGTTGCCTGTGAATGTGGAGTTGGTGGCATGTGAAACCCGCATGTGGAGCATTCGTTTGTGTGGGATGCGATGCTCTACCAGGTTCATTCCTAGATAATGCACTCAAAGGGCACTAAGCATAGACTGTGAAAACTGAGTTCCTTGAGAGCTGCTTGGAAGCCTGATGGTGTGTGAAGTTAGTGAGCCAAATGGAGTTGTTCTCCACAAGAACCACTCGGCTGATCCTTCTTCAATATGCCCTTCACCAACATGCAGTGTTTCCTTGATTGAATTAGCTCTCACACCAATATTTGCGTCTAGAGCTTTGCATTGAGGGCTATCTGAAAACGGCTGAGGCGCTGAAGTTGCCTGTAAATGTGGAGTTGGTGGCATGTGAAACCCGCATGTGGAGCATTCGTTTGTGTGGGATGCTCTACCAGGGTCATTCCTAGATAATGCACTCAACGGGCACTAAACATAGAGTGTGAAAACTGAGTTTCCTTGAGAGCTGCTTGGAAGCCTGATGGTGTGTGAAGTTAGTGAGCCAAATGGAGTTGTTCTCCCACAAGAACCACTCGGCTGATCCTTCTTCAATATGCCCTTCACCAACATGCAGTGTTTCCTTGATTGAATTAGCTCTCACACCAATATTTGCGTCTAGAGCTTTTGCATTGAGGCTATCTGAAAACGGCTGTGGCGCTGAAGTTGCCTGTGAATGTGGAGTTGGTGGCATGTGAAACCCGCATGTGGAGCATTCGTTTGTGTGGGATGCTCTACCAAGCTTCATTTCAGTCCTAGGCACACAAAGAGCACTAAGCATAGAGTGTGAAAACTGAGTTTCCTTGAGAGCTGCTTGGAAGCCTGATGGTGTGTGAAGTTAGTGAGCCAAATGGAGTTGTTCTCCCACAAGAACCACTCGGCTGATCCTTCTTCAATATGCCCTTCACCAACATGCAGCGTTTCCTTGATTGAATTAGCTCTCACACCAATATTTGCGTCTAGAGCCTTTGCATTGAGGGCTATCTGAAAACGGCTGTGGCGCTGAAGTTGCCTGTGAATGTGGAGTTGGTGGCATGTGAAACCCGCATGTGGAGCATTCGTTTGTGTGGGATGCTCTACCAGGTTCATTTCAGTCCTAGGCTTACAAAGGGCACTAAGCATAGAGTGTGAAAACTGAGTTTCCTTGAGAGCTGCTTGGAAGCCTGATGGTGTGTGAAGTTAGTGAGCCAAATGGAGTTGTTCTCCCACAAGAACCACTCGGCTGATCCTTCTTCAATATGCCCTTCACCAACATGCAGTGTTTCCTTGATGGAATTAGCTCTCACACCAATATTTGCGTCTAGAGCCTTTGCATTGAGGGCTATCTGAAAACGGCTGTGGCGCTGAAGTTGCCTGTGAATGTGGAGTTGGTGGCATGTGAAACCCGCATGTGGAGCATTCGTTTGTGTGGGATGCTGACAAAGCTTCATTTCAGTCCTAGCCATACAAAGGGCACTAAGCATAGAGTGTGAAAACTGAGTTTCCTTGAGAGCTGCTTGGAAGCCTGATGGTGTGTGAAGTTAGTGAGCCAAATGGAGTTGTTCTCCCACAAGAACCACTCGGCTGATCCTTCTTCAATATGCCCTTCACCAACATGCAGTGTTTCCTTGATTGAATTAGCTCTCACACCAATATTTGCGTCTAGAGCCTTTGCATTGAGGGCTATGTGAAAACGGCTGTGGCGCTGAAGTTGCCTGTGAATGTGGAGTTGGTTTCATGTGAAACCCGCATGTGGAGCATTCTTTTGTGTGGGATGCTCTACCAGGTTCATTCCTAGATAATGCACTCAAAGGGCACTAAGCATAGAGTGTGAAAACTGAGTTTCCTTGAGAGCTGCTTGGAAGCCTGATGGTGTGTGAAGTTAGTGAGCCAAATGGAGTTGTTCTCCCACAAGAACCACTCGGCTGATCCTTCTTCAATATGCCCTTCACCAACATGCAGTGTTTCCTTGATTGAATTAGCTCTCACACCAATATTTGCGTCTAGAGCCTTTGCATTGAGGGCTATCTGAAAACAGCTGTGGCGCTGAAGTTGCCTGTGAATGTGGAGTTGGTGGCATGTGAAACCCGCATGTGGAGCATTCGTTTGTGTGGGATGCTGACTAAGCTTCATTTCAGGCCTAGCCATACAAAGGGCACTAAGCATAGAGTGTGGAAACTGAGTTTCCTTGAGAGCTGCTTGGAAGCCTGATGGTGTGTGAAGTTAGTGAGCCAAATGGAGTTGTTCTCCCACAAGAACCACTCAGCTGATCCTTCTTCAATATGCCCTTCACCAACATGCAGTGTTTCCTTGATTGAATTAGCTCTCACACCAATATTTGCGTCTAGAGCCTTTGCATTGAGGGCCATCTGAAAACGGCTGTGGCGCTGAAGTTGCCTGTGAATATGGAGTTGGTGGCATGTGAAACCCGCATGTGGAGCATTCGTTTGTGTGGGATGCTGACAAAGCTTCATTTCAGTCCTAGCCATACAAAGGGCACTAAGCATAGAGTGTGAAAACTGAGTTTCCTTGAGAGCTGCTTGGAAGCCTGATGGTGTGTGAAGTTAGTGAGCCAAATGGAGTTGTTCTCCCACAAGAACCACTCGGCTGATCCTTCTTCAATATGCCCTTCACCAACATGCAGTGTTTCCTTGATTGAATTAGCTCTCACACCAATATTTGCGTCTAGAGCCTTTGCATTGAGGGCTATCTGAAAACGGCTGTGGCGCTGAAGTTGCCTGTGAAAGTGGAGTTGGTGGCATGTGAAACCCGCATGTGGAGCATTCGTTTGTGTGGGATGCTCTACCAGGGTCATTCCTAGATAATGCACTCAAAGGGCACTAAACATAGAGTGTGAAAACTGAGTTTCCTTGAGAGCTGCTTGGAAGCCTGATGGCGTGTGAAGTTAGTGAGCCAAATGGAGTTGTTCTCCCACAAGAACCACTCGGCTGATCCTTCTTCAATATGCCCTTCACCAACATGCAGTGTTTCCTTGATTGAATTAGCTCTCACACCAATATTTGCGTCTAGAGCCTTTGCATTGAGGGCTATGTGAAAACGGCTGTGGCGCTGAAGTTGCCTGTGAATGTGGAGTTGGTGGCATGTGAAACCCGCATGTGGAGCATTCGTTTGTGTGGGATGCTCTACCAAGCTTCATTTCAGTCCTAGGCACACAAAGAGCACTAAGCATAGAGTGTGAAAACTGAGTTTCCTTGAGAGCTGCTTGGAAGCCTGATGGTGTGTGAAGTTAGTGAGCCAAATGGAGTTGTTCTCCCACAAGAACCACTCGGCTGATCCTTCTTCAATATGCCCTTCACCAACATGCAGTGTTTCCTTGATTGAATTAGCTCTCACACCAATATTTGCGTCTAGAGCATTTGCATTGAGGGCTATCTGAAAACGGCTGTGGCGCTGAAGTTGCCTGTAAATGTGGAGTTGGTGGCATGTGAAACCCGCATGTGGAGCATTCGTTTGTGTGGGATGCTCTACCAGGGTCATTCCTAGATAATGCACTCAACGGGCACTAAACATAGAGTGTGAAAACTGAGTTTCCTTGAGAGCTGCTTGGAAGCCTGATGGTGTGTGAAGTTAGTGAGCCAAATGGAGTTGTTCTCCCACAAGAACCACTCGGCTGATCCTTCTTCAATATGCCCTTCACCAACATGCAGTGTTTCCTTGATTGAATTAGCTCTCACACCAATATTTGCGTCTAGAGCTTTTGCATTGAGGGCTATCTGAAAACGGCTGTGGCGCTGAAGTTGCCTGTGAATGTGGAGTTGGTGGCATGTGAAACCCGCATGTGGAGCATTCGTTTGTGTGGGATGCTCTACCAAGCTTCATTTCAGTCCTAGGCACACAAAGAGCACTAAGCATAGAGTGTGAAAACTGAGTTTCCTTGAGAGCTGCTTGGAAGCCTGATGGTGTGTGAAGTTAGTGAGCCAAATGGAGTTGTTCTCCCACAAGAACCACTCGGCTGATCCTTCTTCAATATGCCCTTCACCAACATGCAGCGTTTCCTTGATTGAATTAGCTCTCACACCAATATTTGCGTCTAGAGCCTTTGCATTGAGGGCTATCTGAAAACGGCTGTGGCGCTGAAGTTGCCTGTGAATGTGGAGTTGGTGGCATGTGAAACCCGCATGTGGAGCATTCGTTTGTGTGGGATGCTCTACCAGGTTCATTTCAGTCCTAGGCTTACAAAGGGCACTAAGCATAGAGTGTGAAAACTGAGTTTCCTTGAGAGCTGCTTGGAAGCCTGATGGTGTGTGAAGTTAGTGAGCCAAATGGAGTTGTTCTCCCACAAGAACCACTCGGCTGATCCTTCTTCAATATGCCCTTCACCAACATGCAGTGTTTCCTTGATGGAATTAGCTCTCACACCAATATTTGCGTCTAGAGCCTTTGCATTGAGGGCTATCTGAAAACGGCTGTGGCGCTGAAGTTGCCTGTGAATGTGGAGTTGGTGGCATGTGAAACCCGCATGTGGAGCATTCGTTTGTGTGGGATGCTGACAAAGCTTCATTTCAGTCCTAGCCATACAAAGGGCACTAAGCATAGAGTGTGAAAACTGAGTTTCCTTGAGAGCTGCTTGGAAGCCTGATGGTGTGTGAAGTTAGTGAGCCAAATGGAGTTGTTCTCCCACAAGAACCACTCGGCTGATCCTTCTTCAATATGCCCTTCACCAACATGCAGTGTTTCCTTGATTGAATTAGCTCTCACACCAATATTTGCGTCTAGAGCCTTTGCATTGAGGGCTATCAGAAAACGGCTGTGGCGCTGAAGTTGCCTGTGAATGTGGAGTTGGAGGCATGTGAAACCCGCATGTGGAGCATTCGTTTGTGTGGGATGCTCTACCAGGTTCATTCCTAGATAATGCACTCAAAGGGCACTAAACATAGAGTGTGAAAACTGAGTTTCCTTGAGAGCTGCTTGGAAGCCTGATGGTGTGTGAGGTTAGTGAGCCAAATGGAGTTGTTCTCCCACAAGAACCACTCGGCTGATCCTTCTTCAATATGCCCTTCACCAACATGCAGTGTTTCCTTGATTGAATTAGCTCTCACACCAATATTTGCGTCTAGAGCCTTTGCATTGAGGGCTATCTGAAAACACCTGTGGCGCTGAAGTTGCCTGTGAATGTGGAGTTGGTGGCATGTGAAACCCGCATGTGGAGCATTCGTTTGTGTGGGATGCTCTACCAGGGTCATTCCTAGATAATGCACTCAAAGGGCACTAAACATAGAGTGTGAAAACTGAGTTTCCTTGAGAGCTGCTTGGAAGCCTGATGGCGTGTGAAGTTAGTGAGCCAAATGGAGTTGTTCTCCCACGAGAACCACTCGGCTGATCCTTCTTCAATATGCCCTTCACCAACATGCAGTGTTTCCTTGATTGAATTAGCTCTCACACCAATATTTGCGTCTAGAGCCTTTGCATTGAGGGCTATGTGAAAACGGCTGTGGCGCTGAAGTTGCCTGTGAATGTGGAGTTGGTGGCATGTGAAACCCGCATGTGGAGCATTCGTTTGTGTGGGATGCTCTACCAAGCTTCATTTCAGTCCTAGGCACACAAAGAGCACTAAGCATAGAGTGTGAAAACTGAGTTTCCTTGAGAGCTGCTTGGAAGCCTGATGGTGTGTGAAGTTAGTGAGCCAAATGGAGTTGTTCTCCCACAAGAACCACTCGGCTGATCCTTCTTCAATATGCCCTTCACCAACATGCAGTGTTTCCTTGATTGAATTAGCTCTCACACCAATATTTGCGTCTAGAGCCTTTGCATTGAGGGCTATGTGAAAACGGCTGTGGCGCTGAAGTTGCCTGTGAATGTGGAGTTGGTGGCATGTGAAACCCGCATGTGGAGCATTCGTTTGTGTGGGATGCTCTACCAAGTTCATTCCTAGATAATGCACTCAAAGGGCACTAAGCATAGAGTGTGAAAACTGAGTTTCCTTGAGAGCTGCTTGGAAGCCTGATGGTGTGTGAAGTTAGTGAGCCAAATGGAGTTGTTCTCCCACAAGAACCACTCGGCTGATCCTTCTTCAATATGCCCTTCACCAACATGCAGTGTTTCCTTGATTGAATTAGCTCTCACACCAATATTTGCGTCTAGAGCCTTTGCATTGAGGGCTATGTGAAAACGGCTGTGGCGCTGAAGTTGCCTGTGAATGTGGAGTTGGTGGCATGTGAAACCCGCATGTGGAGCATTCGTTTGTGTGGGATGCTGACCAAGTTTCTTTCAGTCCTAGCCATACAAAGTGCACTAAGCATAGAGTGTAAAAACTGAGTTTCCTTGAGAGCTGCTTGGAAGCCTGATGGTGTGTGAAGTTAGTGAGCCAAATGGAGTTGTTCTCCCACAAGAACCACTCGGCTGATCCTTCTTCAATATGCCCTTCACCAACATGCAGTGTTTCCTTGATTGAATTAGCTCTCACACCAATATTTGCGTCTAGAGCCTTTGCATTGAGGGCTATGTGAAAACGGCTGTGGCGCTGAAGTTGCCTGTGAATGTGGAGTTGGTGGCATGTGAAACCCGCATGTGGAGCATTCGTTTGTGTGGGATGCTGACCAAGTTTCTTTTCAGTCCTAGCCATACAAAGGGCACTAAGCATAGAGTGTGAAAACTGAGTTTCCTTGAGAGCTGCTTGGAAGCCTGATGGTGTGTGAAGTTAGTGAGCCAAATGGAGTTGTTCTCCCACAAGAACCACTCGGCTGATCCTTCTTCAATATGCCCTTCACCAACATGCAGTGTTTCCTTGATTGAATTAGCTCTCACACCAATATTTGCGTCTAGAGCCTTTGCATTGAGGGCTATCTGAAAACGGCTGTGGCGCTGAAGTTGCCTGTGAATGTGGAGTTGGTGGCATGTGAAACCCGCATGTGGAGCATTCGTTTGTGTGGGATGCTCTACCAGGTTCATTCCTAGATAATGCACTCAAAGGGCACTAAGCATAGAGTGTGGAAACTGAGTTTCCTTGAGAGCTGCTTGGAAGCCTGATGGTGTGTGAAGTTAGTGAGCCAAATGGAGTTGTTCTCCCACAAGAACCACTCGGCTGATCCTTCTTCAATATGCCCTTCACCAACATGCAGTGTTTCCTTGATTGAATTAGCTCTCACACCAATATTTGCGTCTAGAGCCTTTGCATTGAGGGCTATGTGAAAACGGCTGTGGCGCTGAAGTTGCCTGTGAATGTGGAGTTGGTGGCATGTGAAACCCGCATGTGGAGCATTCGTTTGTGTGGGATGCTCTACCAAGTTCATTCCTAGATAATGCACTCAAAGGGCACTAAGCATAGAGTGTGAAAACTGAGTTTCCTTGAGAGCTGCTTGGAAGCCTGATGGTGTGTGAAGTTAGTGAGCCAAATGGAGTTGTTCTCCCACAAGAACCACTCGGCTGATCCTTCTTCAATATGCCCTTCACCAACATGCAGTGTTTCCTTGATTGAATTAGCTCTCACACCAATATTTGCGTCTAGAGCCTTTGCATTGAGGGCTATGTGAAAACGGCTGTGGCGCTGAAGTTGCCTGTGAATGTGGAGTTGGTGGCATGTGAAACCCGCATGTGGAGCATTCGTTTGTGTGGGATGCTCTACCAGGTTCATTCCTAGATAATGCACTCAAAGGGCACTAAGCATAGAGTGTGAAAACTGAGTTTCCTTGAGAGCTGCTTGGAAGCCTGATGGTGTGTGAAGTTAGTGAGCCAAATGGAGTTGTTCTCCCACAAGAACCACTCGGCTGATCCTTCTTCAATATGCCCTTCACCAACATGCAGTGTTTCCTTGATTGAATTAGCTCTCACACCAATATTTGCGTCTAGATCCTTTGCATTGAGGGCCATCTGAAAACGGCTGTGGCGCTGAAGTTGCCTGTGAATGTGGAGTTGGTGGCATGTGAAACCCGCATGAGGAGCATTTGTTTGTGTGGGATGCTCTACCAAGTTCATTCCTAGATAATGCACTCAAAGTTCACTAAGCATAGAGTGTGAAAACTGAGTTTCCTTGAGAGCTGCTTGGAAGCCTGATGGTGTGTGAAGTTAGTGAGCCAAATGGAGTTGTTCTCCCACAAGAACCACTCGGCTGATCCTTCTTCAATATGCCCTTCACCAACATGCAGTGTTTCCTTGATTGAATTAGCTCTCACACCAATATTTGCGTCTAGAGCCTTTGCATTGAGGGCTATGTGAAAACGGCTGTGGCGCTGAAGTTGCCTGTGAATGTGGAGTTGGTGGCATGTGAAACCCCCATGTGGAGCATTCGTTTGTGTGGGATGCTCTACCAGGTTCATTCCTAGATAATGCACTCAAAGGGCACTAAGCATAGAGTGTGAAAACTGAGTTTCCTTGAGAGCTGCTTGGAAGCCTGATGGTGTGTGAAGTTAGTGAGCCAAATGGAGTTGTTCTCCCACAAGAACCACTCGGCTGATCCTTCTTCAATATGCCCTTCACCAACATGCAGTGTTTCCTTGATTGAATTAGCTCTCACACCAATATTTGCGTCTAGAGCCTTTGCATTCAGGGCTATCTGAAAACGGCTGTGGCGCTGAAGTTGCCTGTAAATGTGGAGTTGGTGGCATGTGAAACCCGCATGTGGAGCATTCGTTTATGTGGGATGCTCTACCAGGTTCATTCCTAGATAATGCACTCAAAGTGCACTAAGCATAGAGTGTGAAAACTGAGTTTCCTTGAGAGCTGCTTGGAAGCCTGATGGTGTGTGAAGTTAGTGAGCCAAATGGAGTTGTTCTCCCACAAGAACCACTCGGCTGATCCTTCTTCAATATGCCCTTCACCAACATGCAGTGTTTCCTTGATTGAATTAGCTCTCACACCAATATTTGCGTCTAGAGCCTTTGCATTGAGGGCTATGTGAAAACGGCTGTGGCCCTGAAGTTGCCTGTGAATGTGGAGTTGGTGGCATGTGAAACCCGCATGTGGAGCATTCGTTTGTGTGGGATGCTCTACCAGGTTCATTTCAGTCCTACCCATACAAAGGGCACTAAGCATAGAGTGTGAAAACTGAGTTTCCTTGAGAGCTGCTTGGAAGCCTGATGGTGTGTGAAGTTAGTGAGCCAAATGGAGTTGTTCTCCCACAAGAACCACTCGGCTGATCCTTCTTCAATATGCCCTTCACCAACATGCAGTGTTTCCTTGATTGAATTAGCTCTCACACCAATATTTGCGTCTAGAGCCTTTGCATTGAGGGCTATGTGAAAACGGCTGTGGCGCTGAAGTTGCCTGTGAATGTGGAGTTGGTGGCATGTGAAACCCGCATGTGGAGCATTCGTTTGTGTGGGATGCTGACCAAGTTTCTTTTCAGTCCTAGCCATACAAAGTGCACTAAGCATAGAGTGTGAAAACTGAGTTTCCTTGAGAGCTGCTTGGAAGCCTGATGGTGTGTGAAGTTAGTGAGCCAAATGGAGTTGTTCTCCCACAAGAACCACTCGGCTGATCCTTCTTCAATATGCCCTTCACCAACATGCAGTGTTTCCTTGATTGAATTAGCTCTCACACCAATATTTGCGTCTAGAGCCTTTGCATTGAGGGCTATGTGAAAACGGCTGTGGCGCTGAAGTTGCCTGTGAATGTGGAGTTGGTGGCATGTGAAACCCGCATGTGGAGCATTCGTTTGTGTGGGATGCTCTAACAAGTTCATTCCTAGATAATGCACTCAAAGGGCACTAAACATAGAGTGTGAAAACTGAGTTTCCTTGAGAGCTGCTTGGAAGCCTGATGGTGTGTGAAGTTAGTGAGCCAAATGGAGTTGTTCTCCCACAAGAACCACTCGGCTGATCCTTCTTCAATATGCCCTTCACCAACATGCAGTGTTTCCTTGATTGAATTAGCTCTCACACCAATATTTGCGTCTAGAGCCTTTGCATTGAGGGCTATGTGAAAACGGCTGTGGCGCTGAAGTTGCCTGTGAATGTGGAGTTGGTGGCATGTGAAACCCGCATGTGGAGCATTCGTTTGTGTGGGATGCTGACCAAGTTTCTTTTCAGTACTAGCCATACAAAGTGCAAGCATAGAGTGTGAAAACTGAGTTTCCTTGGAGAGCTGCTTGGAAGCCTGATGGTGTGTGAAGTTAGTGAGCCAAATGGAGTTGTTCTCCCACAAGAACCACTCGGCCTGATCCTTCTTCAATATGCCCTTCACCAACATGCAGTGTTTCCTTGATTGAATTAGCTCTCACACCAATATTTGCGTCTAGAGCCTTTGCATTGAGGGCTATGTGAAAACGGCTGTGGCGCTGAAGTTGCCTGTGAATGTGGAGTTTGTGGCATGTGAAACCCCGCATGTGGAGCATTCGTTTGTGTGGGATGCTGACCAAGTTTCTTTTCAGTCCTAGCCATACAAAGGGCACTAAGCATAGAGTGTGAAAACTGAGTTTCCTTTGAGAGCTGCTTGGAAGCCTGATGGTGTGTGAAGTTAGTGAGCAAATGGAGTTGTTCTCCCACAAGAACCACTCGGCTGATCCTTCTTCAATATGCCCTTCACCAACATGCAGTGTTTCCTTGATTGAATTAGCTCTCACACCAATATTTGCGTCTAGAGCCTTTGCATTGAGGGCTATCTGAAAACGGCTGTGGCGCTGAAGTTGCCTGTGAATGTGGAGTTGGTGGCATGTGAAACCCGCATGTGGAGCATTCGTTTGTGTGGATGCTCTACCAGGTTCATTCCTAGATAATGCACTCAAAGGGCACTAAGCATAGAGTGTGGAAACTGAGTTTTCCTTGAGAGCTGCTTGGAAGCCTGATGGTGTGTGAAGTTAGTGAGCCAAATGGAGTTGTTCTCCCACAAGAACCACTCGGCTGATCCTTCTTCAATATGCCCTTCACCAACATGCAGTGTTTCCTTGATTGATTAGCTCTCACACCATATTTTGCGTCCAGAGCCTTTGCATTGAGGGCTATCTGAAATCGGCTGTGGCGCTGAAGTTGCCTGTGAATGTGGAGTTGGTGGCATGTGAAACCCGCATGTGGAGCATTCGTTTGTGTGGGATGCTCTACCAAGGTCATTCCTAGATAATGCACTCAAAGGGCACCTAAGCATAGAGTGTGAAAACTGAGTTTCCTTGAGAGCTGCTTGGAAGCCTGATGGTGTGTGAAGTTAGTGAGCCAAATGGAGTTGTTCTCCCACAAGAACCACTCGGCTGATCCTTCTTCAATATGCCCTTCACCAACATGCAGTGTTTCCTTGATTGAATTAGCTCTCACACCAATATTTGCGTCTAGAGCCTTTGCATTGAGGGCTATCTGAAAACGGCTGTGGCGCTGAAGTTGCCTGTGAATGTGGAGTTGGTGGCATGTGAAACCCGCATGTGGAGCATTCGTTTGTGTGGGATGCTCTACCAGGTTTCATTCCTAGATAATGCACACAAAGGGCACTAACATAGAGTGTGAAAACTGAGTTTCCTTGAGTGCTGCTTGGAAGCCTGATGGTGTGTGAAGTTAGTGAGCCAAATGGAGTTGTTCTCCCACAAGAATCACTCGGCTGATCCTTCTTCAATATGCCCTTCACCAACATGCAGTGTTTCCTTAATTGAATTAGCTCTCACACCAATATTTGCGTCTAGAGCCTTTGCATTGAGGGCTATGTGAAAACGGCTGTGGCGCTGAAGTTGCCTGTGAATGTGGAGTTGGTGGCATGTGAAACCCGCATGTGGAGCATTCGTTTGTGTGGGATGCTGACCAAGCTTCATTTCAGTCCTACCCATACAAAGGGCACTAAGCATAGAGTGTGAAAACTGAGTTTCCTTGAGAGCTGCTTGAAGCCTGATGGTGTGTGAAGTTAGTGAGCCAAATGGAGTTGTTCTCCCCACAAGAAACCACTCGGCTGATCCTTCTTCAATATGCCCTTCACCAACATGCAGTGTTTCCTTGATTGAATTAGCTCTCACAGCAATATTTGCGTCTAGAGCCTTTGCATTGAGGGCTATCTGAAAACGGGCTGTGGCGCTGAAGTTGCCTGTGAATGTGGAGTTGGTGGCATGTGAAACCCGCATGTGGAGCATTCGTTTGTGTGGGATGCTCTACCAGGTTCATTTCAGTCCTACCCATACAAAGGGCACTAAAGCATAGAGTGTGAAAACTGAGTTTCCTTGAGAGCTGCTTGGAAGCCTGATGGTGTGTGAAGTTAGTGAGCCAAATGGAGTTGTTCTCCCACAAGAACCACTCGGCTGATCCTTCTTCAATATGCCCTTCACCAACATGCAGTGTTTCCTTGATTGAATTAGCTCTCACACCAATATTTGCGTCTAGAGCCTTTGCATTGAGGGCTATGTGAAAACGGCTGTGGCGCTGAAGTTGCCTGTGAATGTGGAGTTGGTGGCATGTGAAACCCGCATGTGGAGCATTCGTTTGTGTGGGAGCTGACCAAGCTTCATTTCAGTCCTACCCATACAAAGGGCACTAAGCATAGAGTGTGAAAACTGAGTTTCCTTGAGAGCTGCTTGGAAGCCTGATGGTGTGTGAAGTTAGTGAGCCAAATGGAGTTGTTCTCCCCCTCAAGAACCACTCGGCTGATCCTTCTTCAATATGCCCTTCACCAACATGCAGTGTTTCCTTGATTGAATTAGCTCTCACACCAATATTTGCGTCTAGAGCCTTTGCATTGAGGGCTATGTGAAAACGGCTGTGGCGCTGAAGTTGCCTGTGAATGTGGAGTTGGTGGCATGTGAAACCCGCATGTGGAGCATTCGTTTGTGTGGGATGCTCTACCATGTTCATTTCAGTCCTACCCATACAAAGGGCACTAAGCATAGAGTGTGAAAACTGAGTTCCTTGAGAGCTGCTTGGAAGCCTGATGGTGTGTGAAGTTAGTGAGCCAAATGGAGTTGTTCTCCCACAAGAACCACTCGGCTGATCCTTCTTCAATATGCCCTTCACCAACATGCAGTGTTTCCTTGATTGAATTAGCTCTCACACCAATATTTGCGTCTAGAGCCTTTGCATTGAGGGCTATCTGAAAACGGCTGTTTAACTCTGAGGTTGCCTGTGAATGTGGAGTTGGTGGCATGTGAAACCCGCATGTGGAGCATTCGTTTGTGTGGGATGCTCTACCAAGCTTCATTTCAGTCCTAGCCATACAAAGGGCACTAAGCATAGAGTGTGAAAACTGAGTTTCCTTGAGAGCTGCTTGGAAGCCTGATGGTGTGTGAAGTTAGTGAGCCAAATGGAGTTGTTCTCCCACAAGAACCACTCGGCTGATCCTTCTTCAATATGCCCTTCACCAACATGCAGTGTTTCCTTGATTGAATTAGCTCTCACACCAATATTTGCGTCTAGAGCCTTTGCATTGAGGGCTATCTGAAAACGGCTGTGGCGCTGAAGTTGCCTGTGAATGTGGAGTTGGTGGCATGTGAAACCCGCATGTGGAGCATTCGTTTGTGTGGGATGCTCTACCAGGTTCATTCCTAGATAATGCACTCAAAGGGCACTAAGCATAGAGTGTGAAAAACTGAGTTTCCTTGAGAGCTGCTTGGAAGCCTGATGGTGTGTGAAGTTAGTGAGCCAAATGGAGTTGTTCTCCCCACAAGAACCACTCGGCTGATCCTTCTTCAATATGCCCTTCATCAACATGCAGTGTTTCCTTGATTGAATTAGCTCTCACACCAATATTTGCGTCTAGAGCCTTTGCATTGAGGGCTATCTGAAAACGGCTGTGGCGTTGAAGTTGGTGGCATGTGAAACCCGCATGTGGAGCATTCGTTTGTGTGGGATGCTCTACCAGGTTCATTCCTAGATAATGCACTCAAAGGGCACTAAGCATAGAGTGTAAAAACTGAGTTTCCTTGAGAGCTGCTTGGAAGCCTGATGGTGTGTGAAGTTAGTGAGCCAAATGGAGTTGTTCTCCCACAAGAACCACTCGGCTGATCCTTCTTCAATATGCCCTTCACCAACATGCAGTGTTTCCTTGATTGAATTAGCTCTCACACCCAATATTTGCGTCTAGAGCCTTTGCATTGAGGGCTATCTGAAAACGGCTGTGGCGCTGAAGTTGCCTGTGAATGTGGAGTTGGTGGCATGTGAAACCTGCATGTGGAGCATTCGTTTGTGTGCGATGCTCTACCAGGTTCATTTCAGTCCTAGCCATACAAAGGGGCACTAAGCATAGAGTGTGAAAACTGAGTTTCCTTGAGAGCTGCTTGGAAGCCTGATGGTGTGTGAAGTAGTGAGCCAAATGGAGTTGTTCTCCCACAAGAACCACTCGGCTGATCCTTCTTCAATATGCCCTTCACCAACATGCAATGTTTCCTTGATTGAATTAGCTCTCACACCAATATTTGCGTCTAGAGCCTTTGCATTGAGGGCTATCTGAAAACGGCTGTGGCGCTGAAGTTGCCTGTGAATGTGGAGTTGGTGGCATGTGAAACCCGCATGTGGAGCATTCGTTTGTGTGGGATGCTGACCAAGCTTCATTTCAGTCCTAGCCATACAAAGGGCACTAAGCATAGAGTGTGAAAACTGAGTTTCCTTGAGAGCTGCTTGGAAGCCTGATGGTGTGTGAAGTTAGTGAGCCAAATGGAGTTGTTCTCCCACAAGAACCACTCGGCTGATCCTTCTTCAATATGCCCTTCACCAACATGCAGTGTTTCCTTGATTGAATTAGCTCTCACACCAATATTTGCGTCTAGAGCCTTTGCATTGAGGGCTATCTGAAAACGGCTGTGGCGCTGAAGTTGCCTGTGAATGTGGAGTTGGTGGCATGTGAAACCCGCATGTGGAGCATTCGTTTGTGTGGGATGCTCTACCAGGTTCATTCCTAGATAATGCACACAAAGGGCACTAAACATAGAGTGTGAAAACTGAGTTTCCTTGAGTGCTGCTTGGAAGCCTGATGGTGTGTGAAGTTAGTGAGCCAAATGGAGTTGTTCTCCCACAAGAATCACTCGGCTGATTCCTTCTTCAATATGCCCTTCACCAACATGCAGTGTTTCCTTAATTGAATTAGCTCTCACACCAATATTTGCGTCTAGAGCCTTTGCATTGAGGGCTATGTGAAAAACGGCTGTGGCGCTGAAGTTGCCTGTGAATGTGGAGTTGGTGGCATGTGAAACCCGCATGTGGAGCATTCGTTTGTGTGGGATGCTGACCAAGCTTCATTTCAGTCCTACCCATACAAAGTACTAAGCATAGAGTGTGAAAACTGAGTTTCCTTGAGAGCTGCTTGGAAGCCTGATGGTGTGTGAAGTTAGTGAGCCAAATGGAGTTGTTCTCCCACAAGAACCACTCGGCTGATCCTTCTTCAATATGCCCTTCACCAACATGCAGTGTTTCCTTGATTGAATTAGCTCTCACAGCAATATTTGCGTCTAGAGCCTTTGCATTGAGGGCTATCTGAAAACGGCTGTGGCGCTGAAGTTGCCTGTGAATGTGGAGTTGGTGGCATGTGAAACCCGCATGTGGAGCATTCGTTTGTGTGGGATGCTCTACCAGGTTCATTTCAGTCCTACCCATACAAAGGGCACTAAGCATAGAGTGTGAAAACTGAGTTTCCTTGAGAGCTGCTTGGAAGCCTGATGGTGTGTGAAGTTAGTGAGCCAAATGGAGTTGTTCTCCCCCTCAAGAACCACTCGGCTGATCCTTCTTCAATATGCCCTTCACCAACATGCAGTGTTTCCTTGATTGAATTAGCTCTCACACCAATATTTGCGTCTAGAGCCTTTGCATTGAGGGCTATGTGAAAACGGCTGTGGCGCTGAAGTTGCCTGTGAATGTGGAGTTGGTGGCATGTGAAACCCGCATGTGGAGCATTCGTTTGTGTGGGATGCTCTACCAGGTTCATTTCAGTCCTACCCATACAAAGGGCACTAAGCATAGAGTGTGAAAACTGAGTTTCCTTGAGAGCTGCTTGGAAGCCTGATGGTGTGTGAAGTTAGTGAGCCAAATGGAGTTGTTCTCCCACAAAGAACCACTCGGCTGATCCTTCTTCAATATGCCCTTCACCAACATGCAGTGTTTCCTTGATTGAATTAGCTCTCACAGCAATATTTGCGTCTAGAGCCTTTGCATTGAGGGCTATCTGAAAACGGCTGTTTAACTCTGAGGTTGCCTGTGAATGTGGAGTTGGTGGCATGTGAAACCCGCATGTGGAGCATTCGTTTGTGTGGGATGCTCTACCAAGCTTCATTTCAGTCCTAGCCATACAAAGGGCACTAAGCATAGAGTGTGAAAACTGAGTTTCCTTGAGAGCTGCTTGGAAGCCTGATGGTGTGTGAAGTTAGTGAGCCAAATGGAGTTGTTCTCCCACAAGAACCACTCGGCTGATCCTTCTTCAATATGCCCTTCACCAACATGCAGTGTTTCCTTGATTGAATTAGCTCTCACACCAATATTTGCGTCTAGAGCCTTTGCATTGAGGGCTATCTGAAAACGGCTGTGGCGCTGAAGTTGCCTGTGAATGTGGAGTTGGTGGCATGTGAAACCCGCATGTGGAGCATTCGTTTGTGTGGGATGCTCTACCAGGTTCATTCCTAGATAATGCACTCAAAGGGCACTAAGCATAGAGTGTGAAAACTGAGTTTCCTTGAGAGCTGCTTGGAAGCCTGATGGTGTGTGAAGTTAGTGAGCCAAATGGAGTTGTTCTCCCACAAGAACCACTCGGCTGATCCTTCTTCAATATGCCCTTCATCAACATGCAGTGTTTCCTTGATTGAATTAGCTCTCACACCAATATTTGCGTCTAGAGCCTTTGCATTGAGGGCTATCTGAAAACGGCTGTGGCGTTGAAGTTGCCTGTGAATGTGGAGTTGGTGGCATGTGAAACCCGCATGTGGAGCATTCGTTTGTGTGGGATGCTCTACCAGGTTCATTCCTAGATAATGCACTCAAAGGGCACTAAGCATAGAGTGTAAAAACTGAGTTTCCTTGAGAGCTGCTTGGAAGCCTGATGTGTGTGAAGTTAGTGAGCCAAATGGAGTTGTTCTCCCACAAGAACCACTCGGCTGATCCTTCTTCAATATGCCCTTCACCAACATGCAGTGTT
This sequence comes from Ochotona princeps, assembly GCF_030435755.1. Taxonomy (NCBI): domain Eukaryota; kingdom Metazoa; phylum Chordata; class Mammalia; order Lagomorpha; family Ochotonidae; genus Ochotona; species Ochotona princeps. The sequence continues at coordinate 42,620 of NW_026701786.1, read as the reverse complement.
TCCTTGATTGAATTAGCTCTCACACCAATATTTGCGTCTAGAGCCTTTGCATTGAGGGCTATCTGAAAACGGCTGTGGCGCTGAAGTTGCCTGTGAATGTGGAGTTGGTGGCATGTGAAACCTGCATGTGGAGCATTCGTTTGTGTGCGATGCTCTACCAGGTTCATTTCAGTCCTAGCCATACAAAGGGCACTAAGCATAGAGTGTGAAAACTGAGTTTCCTTGAGAGCTGCTTGGAAGCCTGATGGTGTGTGAAGTTAGTGAGCCAAATGGAGTTGTTCTCCCACAAGAACCACTCGGCTGATCTTCTTCAATATGCCCTTCACCAACATGCAATGTTTTCCTTGATTGAATTAGCTCTCACACCAATATTTGCGTCTAGAGCCTTTGCATTGAGGGCTATCTGAAAACGGCTGTGGCGCTGAAGTTGCCTGTGAATGTGGAGTTGGTGGCATGTGAAACCCGCATGTGGAGCATTCGTTTGTGTGGGATGCTGACCAAGCTTCATTTCAGTCCTAGCCATACAAAGGGCACTAAGCATAGAGTGTGAAAACTGAGTTTCCTTGAGAGCTGCTTGGAAGCCTGATGGTGTGTGAAGTTAGTGAGCCAAATGGAGTTGTTCTCCCACAAGAACCACTCGGCTGATCCTTCTTCAATATGCCCTTCACCAACATGCAGTGTTTCCTTGATTGAATTAGCTCTCACACCAATATTTGCGTCTAGAGCCTTTGCATTGAGGGCTATCTGAAAACGGCTGTGGCGTTGAAGTTGCCTGTGAATGTGGAGTTGGTGGCATGTGAAACCCGCATGTGGAGCATTCGTTTGTGTGGGATGCTCTACCAGGTTCATTCCTAGATAATGCACACAAAGGGCACTAAGCATAGAGTGTAAAAACTGAGTTTCCTTGAGAGCTGCTTGGAAGCCTGATGGTGTGTGAAGTTAGTGAGCCAAATGGAGTTGTTCTCCCACAAGAACCACTCGGCTGATCCTTCTTCAATATGCCCTTCACCAACATGCAGTGTTTCCTTGATTGAATTAGCTCTCACACCAATATTTGCGTCTAGAGCCTTTGCATTGAGGGCTATGTGAAAACGGCTGTGGCGCTGAAGTTGCCTGTGAATGTGGAGTTGGTGGCATGTGAAACCCGCATGTGGAGCATTCGTTTGTGTGCGATGCTCTACCAGGTTCATTTCAGTCCTAGCCATACAAAGGGCACTAAGCATAGAGTGTGAAAACTGAGTTTCCTTGAGAGCTGCTTGGAAGCCTGATGGTGTGTGAAGTTAGTGAGCCAAATGGAGTTGTTCTCCCACAAGAACCACTCGGCTGATCCTTCTTCAATATGCCCTTCACCAACATGCAGTGTTTCCTTGATTGAATTAGCTCTCACACCAATATTTGCGTCTAGAGCCTTTGCATTGAGGGCTATCTGAAAACGGCTGTGGCGCTGAAGTTGCCTGTGAATGTGGAGTTGGTGGCATGTGAAACCCGCATGTGGAGCATTCGTTTGTGTGGGATGCTCTACCAGGTTCATTCCTAGATAATGCACTCAAAGGGCACTAAGCATAGAGTGTAAAAACTGAGTTTCCTTGAGAGCTGCTTGGAAGCCTGATGGTGTGTGAAGTTAGTGAGCCAAATGGAGTTGTTCTCCACAAGAACCACTCGGCTGATCCTTCTTCAATATGCCCTTCACCAACATGCAGTGTTTCCTTGATTGAATTAGCTCTCACACCAATATTTGCGTCTAGAGCCTTTGCATTGAGGGCTATGTGAAAACGGCTGTGGCGCTGAAGTTGCCTGTGAATGTGGAGTTGGTGGCATGTGAAACCCGCATGTGGAGCATTCGTTTGTGTGGGATGCTCTACCAGGTTCATTTCAGTCCTACCCATACAAAGGGCACTAAGCATAGAGTGTGAAACTGAGTTTCCTTGAGAGCTGCTTGGAAGCCTGATGGTGTGTGAAGTTAGTGAGCCAAATGGAGTTGTTCTCCCACAAGAACCACTCGGCTGATCCTTCTTCAATATGCCCTTCACCAACATGCAGTGTTTCCTTGATTGAATTAGCTCTCACACCAATATTTGCGTCTAGAGCCTTTGCATTGAGGGCTATCTGAAAACGGCTGTTTAACTCTGAGGTTGCCTGTGAATGTGGAGTTGGTGGCATGTGAAACCCGCATGTGGAGCATTCGTTTGTGTGGGATGCTCTACCAAGCTTCATTTCAGTCCTAGCCATACAAAGGGCACTAAGCATAGAGTGTGAAAACTGAGTTTCCTTGAGAGCTGCTTGGAAGCCTGATGGTGTGTGAAGTTAGTGAGCCAAATGGAGTTGTTCTCCACAAGAACCACTCGGCTGATCCTTCTTCAATATGCCCTTCACCAACATGCAGTGTTTCCTTGATTGAATTAGCTCTCACACCAATATTTGCGTCTAGAGCCTTTGCATTGAGGGCTATCTGAAAACGGCTGTGGCGCTGAAGTTGCCTGTGAATGTGGAGTTGGTGGCATGTGAAACCCGCATGTGGAGCATTGGTTTGTGTGGGATGCTCTACCAGGTTCATTCCTAGATAATGCACTCAAAGGGCACTAAGCATAGAGTGTGAAAACTGAGTTTCCTTGAGAGCTGCTTGGAAGCCTGATGGTGTGTGAAGTTTAGTGAGCCAAATGGAGTTGTTCTCCCACAAGAACCACTCGGCTGATCCTTCTTCAATATGCCCTTCATCAACATGCAGTGTTTCCTTGATTGAATTAGCTCTCACACCAATATTTGCGTCTAGAGCCTTTGCATTGAGGGCTATCTGAAAACGGCTGTGGCGTTGAAGTTGCCTGTGAATGTGGAGTTGGTGGCATGTGAAACCCGCATGTGGAGCATTCGTTTGTGTGGGATGCTCTACCAGATTCATTCCTAGATAATGCACACAAAGGGCACTAAGCATAGAGTGTAAAAACTGAGTTTCCTTGAGAGCTGCTTGGAAGCCTGATGGTGTGTGAAGTTAGTGAGCCAAATGGAGTTGTTCTCCCACAAGAACCACTCGGCTGATCCTTCTTCAATATGCCCTTCACCAACATGCAGTGTTTCCTTGATTGAATTAGCTCTCACACCAATATTTGCGTCTAGAGCCTTTGCATTGAGGGCTATCTGAAAACGGCTGTGGCGCTGAAGTTGCCTGTGAATGTGGAGTTGGTGGCATGTGAAACCTGCATGTGGAGCATTCGTTTGTGTGCGATGCTCTACCAGGTTCATTTCAGTCCTAGCCATACAAAGGGCACTAAGCATAGAGTGTGAAAACTGAGTTTCCTTGAGAGCTGCTTGGAAGCCTGATGGTGTGTGAAGTTAGTGAGCCAAATGGAGTTGTTCTCCCACAAGAACCACTCGGCTGATCCTTCTTCAATATGCCCTTCACCAACATGCAATGTTTCCTTGATTGAATTAGCTCTCACACCAATATTTGCGTCTAGAGCCTTTGCATTGAGGGCTATCTGAAAACGGCTGTGGCGCTGAAGTTGCCTGTGAATGTGGAGTTGGTGGCATGTGAAACCCGCATGTGGAGCATTCGTTTGTGTGGGATGCTGACCAAGCTTCATTCAGTCCTAGCCAAAGAAAGGGCACTAAGCATAGAGTGTGAAAACTGAGTTTCCTTGAGAGCTGCTTGGAAGCCTGATGGTGTGTGAAGTTAGTGAGCCAAATGGAGTTGTTCTCCCACAAGAACCACTCGGCTGATCCTTCTTCAATATGCCCTTCACCAACATGCAGTGTTTCTTGATTGAATTAGCTCTCACACCAATATTTGCGTCTAGAGCCTTTGCATTGAGGGCTATCTGAAAACGGCTGTGGCGTTGAAGTTGCCTGTGAATGTGGAGTTGGTGGCATGTGAAACCCGCATGTGGAGCATTCGTTTGTGTGGGATGCTCTACCAGGTTCATTCCTAGATAATGCACACAAAGGGCACTAAGCATAGAGTGTAAAAACTGAGTTTCCTTGAGAGCTGCTTGGAAGCCTGATGGTGTGTGAAGTTAGTGAGCCAAATGGAGTTGTTCTCCCACAAGAACCACTCGGCTGATCCTTCTTCAATATGCCCTTCACCAACATGCAGTGTTTCCTTGATTGAATTAGCTCTCACACCAATATTTGTGTCTAGAGCCTTTGCATTGAGGGCTATGTGAAAACGGCTGTGGCGCTGAAGTTGCCTGTGAATGTGAGTTGGTGGCATGTGAAACCCGCATGTGGAGCATTCGTTTGTGTGCGATGCTCTACCAGGTTCATTTCAGTCCTAGCCATACAAAGGGCACTAAGCATAGAGTGTGAAAACTGAGTTTCCTTGAGAGCTGCTTGGAAGCCTGATGGTGTGTGAAGTTAGTGAGCCAAATGGAGTTGTTCTCCCACAAGAACCACTCGGCTGATCCTTCTTCAATATGCCCTTCACCAACATGCAGTGTTTCCTTGATTGAATTAGCTCTCACACCAATATTTGCGTCTAGAGCCTTTGCATTGAGGGCTATCTGAAAAACGGCTGTGGCGCTGAAGTTGCCTGTGAATGTGGAGTTGGTGGCATGTGAAACCCGCATGTGGAGCATTCGTTTGTGTGGGATGCTCTACCAGGTTCATTCCTAGATAATGCACTCAAAGGGCACTAAGCATAGAGTGTAAAAACTGAGTTTCCTTGAGAGCTGCTTGGAAGCCTGATGGTGTGTGAAGTTAGTGAGCCAAATGGAGTTGTTCTCCCACAAGAACCACTCGGCTGATCCTTCTTCAATATGCCCTTCACCAACATGCAGTGTTTCCTTGATTGAATTAGCTCTCACACCAATATTTGCGTCTAGAGCCTTTGCATTGAGGGCTATCTGAAAACGGCTGTGGCGCTGAAGTTGCCTGTGAATGTGGAGTTGGTGGCATGTGAAACCCGCATGTGGAGCATTCGTTTGTGTGGGATGCTCTACCAGGTTCATTTCAGTCCTAGCCATACAAAGGGCACTAAGCATAGAGTGTGGAAACTGAGTTTCCTTGAGAGCTGCTTGGAAGCCTGATGGTGTGTGAAGTTAGTGAGCCAAATGGAGTTGTTCTCCCACAAGAACCACTCGGCTGATCCTTCTTCAATATGCCCTTCACCAACATGCAGTGTTTCCTTGATGGAATTAGCTCTCACACCAATATTTGCGTCCAGAGCCTTTGCATTGAGGGCTATCTGAAAACGGCTGTGGCGCTGAAGTTGCCTGTGAATGTGGAGTTGGTGGCATGTGAAACCCGCATGTGGAGCATTCGTTTGTGTGGGATGCTCTACCAGGTTCATTCCTAGATAATGAACTCAAAGGGCACTAAGCATAGAGTGTGAAAACTGAGTTTCCTTGAGAACTGCTTGGAAGCCTGATGGTGTGTGAAGTTAGTGAGCCAAATGGAGTTGTTCTCTCACAAGAACCACTCAGCTGATCCTTCTTCAATATGCCCTTCACCAACATGCAGTGTTTCCTTGATTGAATTAGCTCTCACACCAATATTTGCGTCTAGAGCCTTTGCATTGAGGGCTATCTGAAAACGGCTGTGGCGCTGAAGTTGCCTGTGAATGTGGAGTTGGTGGCATGTGAAACCCGCATGTGGAGCATTCGTTTGTGTGCGATGCTCTACCAGGTTCATTCCTAGATAATGCACTCAAAGGGCACTAAACATAGAGCGTGAAAACTGAGTTTCCTTGAGAGCTGCTTGGAAGCCTGATGGTGTGTGAAGTTAGTGAGCCAAATGGAGTTGTTCTCCCACAAGAACCACTCGGCTGATCCTTCTTCAATATGCCCTTCACCAACATGCAGTGTTTCCTTGATTGAATTAGCTCTCACACCAATATTTGCGTCTAGAGCCTTTGCATTGAGGGCTATCTGAAAATCGCTGTGGCGCTGAAGTTGCCTGTGAATGTGGAGTTGGTGGCATGTGAAACCCGCATGTGGAGCATTCGTTTTGTGTGGGATGCTCTACCAGGTTCATTCCTAGATAATGCACTCAAAGGGCACTAAGCATAGACTGTGAAAACTGAGTTTCCTTGAGAGCTGCTTGGAAGCCTGATGGTGTGTGCAGTTAGTGAGCCAAATGGAGTTGTTCTCCCACAAGAACCACTCAGCTGATCCTTCTTCAATATGCCCTTCACCAACATGCAGTATTTCCTTCATTGAATTAGCTCTCACACCAATATTTGCGTCTAGAGCCTTTGCATTGAGGGCTATGTGAAAACGGCTGTGGCGCTGAAGTTGCCTGTGAATGTGGAGTTGGTGGCATGTGAAACCCGCATGTGGAGCATTCGTTTGTGTGGGATGCTCTACCAGGTTCATTCCTAGATAATGCACTCAAAGGGCACTAAACATAGAGTGTGAAAACTGAGTTTCCTTGAGAGCTGCTTGGAAGCCTGATGGTGTGTGAAGTTAGTGAGCCAAATGGAGTTGTTCTCCCACAAGAACCACTCGGCTGATCCTTCTTCAATATGCCCTTCACCAACATGCAGTGTTTCCTTGATTGAATTAGCTCTCACACCAATATTTGCGTCTAGAGCCTTTGCATTGAGTGCTATCTGAAAACGGCTGTGGCGCTGAAGTTGCCTGTGAATGTGGAGTTGGTGGCATGTGAAACCCGCATGTGGAGCATTCGTTTGTGTGGGATGCTCTACCAGGTTCATTCCTAGATAATGCACTCAAAGGGCACTAAACATAGAGCGTGAAAACTGAGTTTCCTGGAGCGCTGCTTGGAAGCCTGATGGTGTGTGAAGTTAGTGAGCCAAATGGAGTTGTTCTCCCACAAGAACCACTCGGCTGATCCTTCTTCAATATGCCCTTCACCAACATGCAGTGTTTCCTTGATTGAATTAGCTCTCACACCAATATTTGCGTCTAGTGCCTTTGCATTGAGGGCTATCTGAAAATGGCTGTGGCGCTGAAGTTGCCTGTGAATGTGGAGTTGGTGGCATGTGAAACCCGCATGTGGAGCATTCGTTGTGTGGGATGCTCTACCAGGTTCATTCCTAGATAATGCACTCAAAGGGCACTAAGCATAGACTGTGAAAACTGAGTTTCCTTGAGAGCTGCTTGGAAGCCTGATTTTGTGTGAAGTTAGTGATCCAAATGGAGTTGTTCTCCCACAAGAACCACTCAGCTGATCCTTCTTCAATATGCCCTTCACCAACATGCAGTATTTCCTTGATTGAATTAGCTCTCACACCAATATTTGCGTCTAGAGCCTTTGCATTGAGGGCTATCTGAAAACGGCTGTGGCGCTGAAGTTGCCTGTGAATGTGGAGTTGGTGGCATGTGAAACCCGCATGTGGAGCATTCGTTTGTGTGGGATGCTCTACCAGGTTCATTCCTAGATAATGCACTCAAAGGGCACTAAACATAGATCGTGAAAACTGAGTTTCCTTGAGAGCTGCTTGGAAGCCTGATGGTGTGTGATGTTAGTGAGCCAAATGGAGTTGTTCTCCCACAAGAACCACTCGGCTGATCCTTCTTCAATATGCCCTTCACCAACATGCAGTGTTTCCCCCCCCCCCTTGATTGAATTAGCTCTCACACCAATATTTGCGTCTAGAGCCTTTGCATTGAGGGCTATCTGAAAACGGCTGTGGCGCTGAAGTTGCCTGTGAATGTGGAGTTGGTGGCATGTGAAACCCGCATGTGGAGCATTCGTTTGTGTGGGATGCTCTACCAGGTTCATTCCTAGATAATGCACTCAAAGGGCTCTAAACATAGAGTGTGAAAACTGAGTTTCCTTGAGAGCTGCTTGGAAGCCTGATGGTGTGTGAAGTTAGTGAGCCAAAATGGAGTTGTTCTCCCACAAGAACCACTCGGCTGATCCTTCTTCAATATGCCCTTCACCAACATGCAGTGTTTCCTTGATTGAATTAGCTCTCACACCAATATTTGCATCTAGAGCCTTTGCATTGAGGGCTATCTGAAAACGGCTGTGGCGCTGAAGTTGCCTGTGAATGTGGAGTTGGTGGCATGTGAAACCCGCATGTGGAGCATGCGTTTCTGTGGGATGCTCTACCAGGTTCATTTCAGTCCTCCCCATACAAAGGGCACTAAGCATAGAGTGTGAAAACTGAGTTTCCTTGAGAGCTGTTTGGAAGCCTGATGGTGTGTGAAGTTAGTGAGCCAAATGGAGTTGTTCTCCCACAAGAACCACTTTGCTGATCCTTCTTCAATATGCCCTTCACCAACATGCAGTGTTTCCTTGATTGAATTAGCTCTCACACCAATATTTGCGTCTAGAGCCTTTGCATTGAGGGCTATCTGAAACGGCTGTGGCGCTGAAGTTTGCCTGTGAATGTGGAGTTGGTGGCATGTGAAACCCGCATGTGGAGCATTCGTTTGTGTGGGATGCTCTACCAGGTTCATTCCTAGATAATGCACTCAAAGGGCACTAAGCATAGAGTGTGAAAACTGAGTTTCCTTGAGAGCTGCTTGGAAGCCTGATGGTGTGTGAAGTTAGTGAGCCAAATGGAGTTGTTCTCCCACAAGAACCACTCAGCTGATCCTTCTTCAATATGCCCTTCACCAACATGCAGTGTTTCCTTGATTGAATTAGCTCTCACACCAATATTTGCGTCTAGAGCCTTTGCATTGAGGGCTATCTGAAAACGGCTGTGGCGCTGAAGTTGCCTGTGAATGTGGAGTTGGTGGCATGTGAAACCCGCATGTGGAGCATTCGTTTGTGTGGGATGCTCTACCAGGTTCATTCCTAGATAATGCACTCAAAGGGCACTAAACTTAGAGCGTGAAAACTGAGTTTCCTTGAGAGCTGCTTGGAAGCCTGATGGTGTGTGAAGTTAGTGAGCCAAATGGAGTTGTTCTCCCACAAGAACCACTCGGCTGATCCTTCTTCAATATGCCCTTCACCAACATGCAGTGTTTCCTTGATTGAATTAGCTCTCACACCAATATTTGCGTCTAGAGCCTTTGCATTGAGGGCTATCTGAAAACGGCTGTGGTGCTGAAGTTGCCTGTGAATGTGGAGTTGGTGGCATGTGAAACCCGCATGTGGAGCATTCGTTTGTGTGGGATGCTCTACCAGGTTCATTTCATTCCTAGCCAAAGAAAGGGCACTAAGCATAGAGTGTGAAAACTGAGTTTCCTTGAGAGCTGCTTGGAAGCCTGATGGTGTGTGAAGTTAGTGAGCCAAAAGGAGTTGTTCTCCCCACAAGAACCACTCGGCTGATCCTTCTTCAATATGCCCTTCACCAACATGCAGTGTTTCCTTGATGGAATTAGCTCTCACACCAATATTTGCGTCCAGAGCCTTTGCATTGAGGGCTATCTGAAAACGGCTGTGGCGCTGAAGTTGCCTGTGAATGTGGAGTTGGTGGCATGTGAAACCCGCATGTGGAGCATTCGTTTGTGTGGGATGCTCTACCAGGTTCATTCCTCGATAATGCACTCAAAGGGCACTAAGCATAGAGTGTGAAAACTGAGTTTCCTTGAGAACTGCTTGGAAGCCTGATGGTGTGTGAAGTTAGTGAGCCAAATGGAGTTGTTCTCTCACAAGAACCACTCAGCTGATCCTTCTTCAATATGCCCTTCACCAACATGCAGTGTTTCCTTGATTGAATTAGCTCTCACACCAATATTTGCGTCTAGAGCCTTTGCATTGAGGGCTATCTGAAAACGGCTGTGGCGCTGAAGTTGCCTGTGAATGTGGAGTTGGTGGCATGTGAAACCCGCATGTGGAGCATTCGTTTGTGTGGGATGCTCTACCAGGTTCATTCCTAGATAATGCACTCAAAGGGCACTAAACATAAAGCGTGAAAACTGAGTTTCCTTGAGAGCTGCTTGGAAGCCTGATGGTGTGTGAAGTTAGTGAGCCAAATGGAGTTGTTCTCCCACAAGAACCACTCGGCTGATCCTTCTTCAATATGCCCTTCACCAACATGCAGTGTTTCCTTGATTGAATTAGCTCTCACACCAATATTTGCGTCTAGAGCCTTTGTATTGAGGGCTATCTGAAAATCGCTGTGGCGCTGAAGTTGCCTGTGAATGTGGAGTTGGTGGCATGTGAAACCCGCATGTGGAGCATTCGTTTGTGTGGGATGCTCTACCAGGTTCATTCCTAGATAATGCACTCAAAGGGCACTAAGCATAGACTGTGAAAACTGAGTTTCCTTGAGAGCTGCTTGGAAGCCTGATGGTGTGTGAAGTTAGTGAGCCAAAAGGAGTTGTTCTCCCACAAGAACCACTCAGCTAATCCTTCTTCAATATGCCCTTCACCAACATGCAGTATTTCCTTCGTAGAATTAGCTCTCACACCAATATTTGCGTCTAGAGCCTTTGCATTGAGGGCTATGTGAAAACGGCTGTGGCGCTGAAGTTGCCTGTGAATGTGGAGTTGGTGGCATGTGAAACCCGCATGTGGAGCATTCGTTTGTGTGGGATGCTCTACCAGGTTCATTCCTAGATAATGCACTCAAAGGGCACTAAACATAGAGCGTGAAAACTGAGTTTCCTTGAGAGCTGCTTGGAAGCCTGATGGTGTGTGAAGTTAGTGAGCCAAATGGAGTTGTTCTCCCACAAGAACCACTCGGCTGATCCTTCTTCAATATGCCCTTCACCAACATGCAGTGTTTCCTTGATTGAATTAGCTCTCACACCAATATTTGCGTCTAGAGCCTTTGCATTGAGGGCTATCTGAAAACGGCTGTGGCGCTGAAGTTGCCTGTGAATGTGGAGTTGGTGGCATGTGAAACCCGCATGTGGAGCATTCGTTTGTGTGGGATGCTCTACCAGGTTCATTCCTAGATAATGCACTCAAAGGGCACTAAACATAGAGCGTGAAAACTGAGTTTCCTGGAGAGCTGCTTGGAAGCCTGATGGTGTGTGAAGTTAGTGAGCCAAATGGAGTTGTTCTCCCACAAGAACCACTCGGCTGATCCTTCTTCAATATGCCCTTCACCAACATGCAGTGTTTCCTTGATTGAATTAGCTCTCACACCAATATTTGCATCTAGAGCCTTTGCATTGAGGGCTATCTGAAAACGGCTGTGGCGCTGAAGTTGCCTGTGAATGTGGAGTTGGTGGCATGTGAAACCCGCATTTGGAGCATGCGTTTCTGTGGGATGCTCTACCAGGTTCATTTCAGTCCTCCCCATACAAAGGGCACTAAGCATAGAGTGTGAAAACTGAGTTTCCTTGAGAGCTGCTTGGAAGCCTGATGGTGTGTGAAGTTAGTGAGCCAAATGGAGTTGTTCTCCCACAAGAACCACTCGGCTGATCCTTCTTCAATATGCCCTTCACCAACATGCAGTGTTTCCTTGATTGAATTAGCTCTCACACCAATATTTGCGTCTAGAGCCTTTGCATTGAGGGATATCTGAAAACGGCTGTGGTGCTGAAGTTGCCTGTGAATGTGGAGTTGGTGGCATGTGAAACCCGCATGTGGAGCATTCGTTTGTGTGGGATGCTCTACCAGGTTCATTTCATTCCTAGCCAAAGAAAGGGCACTAAGCATAGAGTGTGAAAACTGAGTTTCCTTGAGAGCTGCTTGGAAGCCTGATGGTGTGTGAAGTTAGTGAGCCAAAAGGAGTTGTTCTCCCCACAAGAACCACTCGGCTGATCCTTCTTCAATATGCCCTTCACCAACATGCAGTGTTTCCTTGATGGAATTAGCTCTCACACCAATATTTGCGTCCAGAGCCTTTGCATTGAGGGCTATCTGAAAACGGCTGTGGCGCTGAAGTTGCCTGTGAATGTGGAGTTGGTGGCATGTGAAACCCGCATGTGGAGCATTCGTTTGTGTGGGATGCTCTACCAGGTTCATTCCTCGATAATGCACTCAAAGGGCACTAAGCATAGAGTGTGAAAACTGAGTTTCCTTGAGAACTGCTTGGAAGCCTGATGGTGTGTGAAGTTAGTGAGCCAAATGGAGTTGTTCTCTCACAAGAACCACTCAGCTGATCCTTCTTCAATATGCCCTTCACCAACATGCAGTGTTTCCTTGATTGAATTAGCTCTCACACCAATATTTGCGTCTAGAGCCTTTGCATTGAGGGCTATCTGAAAATCGCTGTGGCGCTGAAGTTGCCTGTGAATGTGGAGTTGGTGGCATGTGAAACCCGCATGTGGAGCATTCGTTTGTGTGGGATGCTCTACCAGGTTCATTCCTAGATAATGCACTCAAAGGGCACTAAACATAGAGCGTGAAAACTGAGTTTCCTTGAGAGCTGCTTGGAAGCCTGATGGTGTGTGAAGTTAGTGAGCCAAATGGAGTTGTTCTCCCACAAGAACCACTCGGCTGATCCTTCTTCAATATGCCCTTCACCAACATGCAGTGTTTCCTTGATTGAATTAGCTCTCACACCAATATTTGCGTCTAGAGCCTTTGCATTGAGGGCTATCTGAAAACGGCTGTGGCGCTGAAGTTGCCTGTGAATGTGGAGTTGGTGGCATGTGAAACCCGCATGTGGAGCATTCGTTTGTGTGGGATGCTCTACCAGGTTCATTCCTAGATAATGCACTCAAAGGGCACTAAACATAGAGCGTGAAAACTGAGTTTCCTGGAGAGCTGCTTGGAAGCCTGATGGTGTGTGAAGTTAGTGAGCCAAATGGAGTTGTTCTCCCACAAGAAACCACTCGGCTGATCCTTCTTCAATATGCCCTTCACCAACATGCAGTGTTTCCTTGATTGAATTAGCTCTCACACCAATATTTGCGTCTAGAGCCTTTGCATTGAGGGCTATCTGAAAACGGCTGTGGCGCTGAAGTTGCCTGTGAATGTGGAGTTGGTGGCATGTGAAACCCGCATGTGGAGCATTCGTTTGTGTGGGATGCTCTACCAGGTTCATTCCTAGATAATGCACTCAAAGGGCTCTAAACATAGAGTGTGAAAACTGAGTTTCCTTGAGAGCTGCTTGGAAGCCTGATGGTGTGTGAAGTTAGTGAGCCAAATGGAGTTGTTCTCCCACAAGAACCACTCGGCTGATCCTTCTTCAATATGCCCTTCACCAACATGCAGTGTTTCCTTGATTGAATTAGCTCTCACACCAATATTTGCATCTAGAGCCTTTGCATTGAGGGCTATCTGAAAACGGCTGTGGCGCTGAAGTTGCCTGTGAATGTGGAGTTGGTGGCATGTGAAACCCGCATGTGGAGCATGCGTTTCTGTGGGATGCTCTACCAGGTTCATTTCAGTCCTCCCCATACAAAGGGCACTAAGCATAGAGTGTGAAAACTGAGTTTCCTTGAGAGCTGCTTGGAAGCCTGATGGTGTGTGAAGTTAGTGAGCCAAATGGAGTTGTTGTCCCACAAGAACCACTCGGCTGATCCTTCTTCAATATGCCCTTCACCAACATGCAGTGTTTCCTTGATTGAATTAGCTCTCACACCAATATTTGCGTCTAGAGCCTTTGCATTGAGGGCTATCTGAAAACGGCTGTGGCGCTGAAGTTGCCTGTGAATGTGGAGTTGGTGGCATGTGAAACCCGCATGTGGAGCATTCGTTTGTGTGGGATGCTCTACCAGGTTCATTCCTAGATAATGCACTCAAAGGGCACTAAGCATAGAGTGTGAAAACTGAGTTTCCTTGAGAGCTGCTTGGAAGCCTGATGGTGTGTGAAGTTAGTGAGCCAAATGGAGTTGTTCTCCCACAAGAACCACTCGGCTGATCCTTCTTCAATATGCCCTTCACCAACATGCAGTGTTTCCTTGATTGAATTAGCTCTCACACCAATATTTGCGTCTAGAGCCTTTGCATTGAGGGCTATCTGAAAACGGCTGTGGCGCTGAAGTTGCCTGTGAATGTGGAGTTGGTGGCATGTGAAACCCGCATGTGGAGCATTCGTTTGTGTGGGATGCTCTACCAGGTTCATTCCTAGATAATGCACTCAAAGGGCACTAAGCATAGAGTGTGAAAACTGAGTTTCCTTGAGAGCTGCTTGGAAGCCTGATGGTGTGTGAAGTTAGTGATCCAAATGGAGTTGTTCTCCCACAAGGACCACTCAGCTGATCCTTCTTCAATATGCCCTTCACCAACATGCAGTATTTCCTTCATTGAATTAACTCTCACACCAATATTTGCGTCTAGAGCCTTTGCATTGAGGGCTATTGAAAACGGCTGTGGCGCTGAAGTTGCCTGTGAATGTGGAGTTGGTGGCATGTGAAACCCGCATGTGGAGCATTCGTTTGTGTGGGATGCTCTACCAGGGTTCATTCCTAGATAATGCACTCAAAGGGCACTAAACATAGAGCGTGAAAACTGAGTTTCCTTGAGAGCTGCTTGGAAGCCTGATGGTGTGTGAAGTTAGTGAGCCAAATGGAGTTGTTCTCCCACAAGAACCACTCGGCTGATCCTTCTTCAATATGCCCCTTCACCAACATGCAGTGTTTCCTTGATTGAATTATCTCTCACACCAATATTTGCGTCTAGAGCCTTTGCATTGAGGGCTATCTGAAAACGGCTGTGGCGCTGAAGTTGCCTGTGAATGTGGAGTTGGTGGCATGTGAAACCCGCATGTGGAGCATTCGTTTGTGTGGGATGCTCTACCAGGTTCATTCCTAGATAATGCACTCAAAGGGCTCTAAGCATAGAGTGTGAAAACTGAGTTTCCTTGAGAGCTGCTTGGAAGCCTGATGGTGTGTGAAGTTAGTGAGCCAAATGGAGTTGTTCTCCCACAAGAACCACTCGGCTGATCCTTCTTCAATATGCCCTTCACCAACATGCAGTGTTTCCTTGATTGAATTAGCTCTCACACCAATATTTGCGTCTAGAGCCTTTGCATTGAGGGCTATCTGAAAACGGCTGTGGCGCTGAAGTTGCCTGTGAATGTGGAGTTGGTGGCATGTGAAACCCGCATGTGGAGCATTCGTTTGTGTGGGATGCTCTACCAGGTTCATTTCAGTCCTAGCCATACAAAGGGCACTAAGCATAGAGTGTGAAAACTGAGTTTCCTTGAGAGCTGCTTGGAAGCCTGATGGTGTGTGAAGTTAGTGAGCCAAAAGGAGTTGTTCTCCCACAAGAACCACTTTGCTGATCCTTCTTCAATATGCCCTTCACCAACATGCAGTGTTTCCTTGATTGAATTAGCTCTCACACCAATATTTGCGTCTAGAGCCTTTGCATTGAGGGCTATCTGAAAACGGCTGTGGCGCTGAAGTTGCCTGTGAATGTGGAGTTGGTGGCATGTGAAACCCGCATGTGGAGCATTCGTTTGTGTGGGATGCTCTACCAGGTTCATTCCTAGATAATGCACTCAAAGGGCACTAAGCATAGAGTGTGAAAACTGAGTTTCCTTGAGAGCTGATTGGAAGCCTGATTTTGTGTGAAGTTAGTGATCCAAATGGAGTTGTTCTCCCACAAGAACCACTCAGCTGATCCTTCTTCAATATGCCCTTCACCAACATGCAGTATTTCCTTCATTGAATTAACTCTCACACCAATATTTGCGTCTAGAGCCTTTGCATTGAGGGCTATTGAAAACGGCTGTGGCGCTGAAGTTGCCTGTGTATGTGGAGTTGGTGGCATGTGAAACCCCGCATGTGGAGCATTCGTTTGTGTGGGATGCTCTACCAGGTTCATTCCTAGATAATGCACTCAAAGGGCACTAAACATAGAGCGTGAAAACTGAGTTTCCTTGAGAGCTGCTTGGAAGCCTGATGGTGTGTGAAGTTAGTGAGCCAAATGGAGTTGTTCTCCCACAAGAACCACTCGGCTGATCCTTCTTCAATATGCCCTTCACCAACATGCAGTGTTTCCTTGATTGAATTAGCTCTCACACCAATATTTGCGTCTAGAGCCTTTGCATTGAGGGCTATCTGAAAACGGCTGTGGCGCTGAAGTTGCCTGTGAATGTGGAGTTGGTGGCATGTGAAACCCGCATGTGGAGCATTCGTTTGTGTGGGATGCTCTACCAGGTTCATTCCTAGATAATGCACTCAAAGGGCTCTATTCATAGAGTGTGAAAACTGAGTTTCCTTGAGAGCTGCTTGGAAGCCTGATGGTGTGTGAAGTTAGTGAGCCAAATGGAGTTGTTCTCCCACAAGAACCACTCGGCTGATCCTTCTTCAATATGCCCTTCACCAACATGCAGTGTTTCCTTGATTGAATTAGCTCTCACACCAATATTTGCATCTAGAGCCTTTGCATTGAGGGCTATCTGAAAACGGCTGTGGCGCTGAAGTTGCCTGTGTATGTGGAGTTGGTGGCATGTGAAACCCGCATGTGGAGCATTCGCTTGTGTGGGATGCTTACCAGGTTCATTCCTAGATAATGCACTCAAAGGGCACTAAACATAGAGCGTGAAAACTGAGTTTCCTTGAGAGCTGCTTGGAATCCTGATGGTGTGTGAAGTTAGTGAGCCAAATGGAGTTGTTCTCCCACAAGAACCACTCGGCTGATCCTTCTTCAATATGCCCTTCACCAACATGCAGTGTTTCCTTGATTGAATTAGCTCTCACACCAATATTTGCATCTAGAGCCTTTGCATTGAGGGCTATCTGAAAATGGCTGTGGCGCTGAAGTTGCCTGTGAATGTGGAGTTGGTGGCATGTGAAACCCGCATGTGGAGCATTCGTTTGTGTGGGATGCTCTACCAGGTTCATTCCTAGATAATGCACTCAAAGGGCACTAAGCATAGAGTGTGAAAACTGAGTTTCCTTGAGAGCTGCTTGGAAGCCTGATGGTGTGTGAAGTTAGTGAGCCAAATGGAGTTGTTCTCCCACAAGAACCACTCGGCTGATCCTTCTTCAATCTGCCCTTCAGCAACATGCAGTGTTTCCTTCATTGAATTAGCTCTCACACCAATATTTGCGTCTAGAGCCTTTGCATTGAGGGCTATCTGAAAACGGCTGTGGCGCTGAAGTTGCCTGTGAATGTGGAGTTGGTGGCATGTGAAACCCGCATGTGGAGCATTCGTTTGTGTGGGATGCTCTACCAGGTTCATTCCTAGATAATGCACTCAAAGGGCACTAAGCATAGACTGTGAAAACTGAGTTTCCTTGAGAGCTGCTTGGAAGCCTGATTTTGTGTGAAGTTAGTGATACAAATGGAGTTGTTCTCCCACAAGAACCACTCAGCTGATCCTTCTTCAATATGCCCTTCACCAACATGCAGTATTTCCTTCATTGAATTAGCTCTCACACCAATATTTGCGTCTAGAGCCTTTGCATTGAGGGCTATCTGAAAACGGCTGTGGCGCTGAAGCTGCCTGTGAATGTGGAGTTGGTGGCATGTGAAACCCGCATGTGGAGCATTCGTTTGTGTGGGATGCTCTACCAGGTTCATTCCTAGATAATGCACTCAAAGGGCACTAAACATAGAGCGTGAAAACTGAGTTTCCTTGAGAGCTGCTTGGAAGCCTGATGGTGTGTGAAGTTAGTGAGCCAAATCGGGTTGTTCTCCCACTAGAACCACTCGGCTGATCCTTCTTCAATATGCCCTTCACCAACATGCAGTGTTTCCTTGATTGAATTAGCTCTCACACCAATATTTGCGTCTAGAGCCTTTGCATTGAGGGCTATCTGAAAACGGCTGTGGCGCTGAAGTTGCCTGTGAATGTGGAGTTGGTGGCATGTGAAACCCGCATGTGGAGCATTCGTTTGTGTGGGATGCTCTACCAGGTTCATTCCTAGATAATGCACTCAAAGGGCTCTAAACATAGAGTGTGAAAACTGAGTTTCCTTGAGAGCTGCTTGGAAGCCTGATGGTGTGTGAAGTTAGTGAGCCAAATGGAGTTGTTCTCCCACAAGAACCACTCGGCTGATCCTTCTTCAATATGCCCCTTCACCAACATGCAGTGTTTCCTTGATTGAATTAGCTCTCACACCAATATTTGCATCTAGAGCCTTTGCATTGAGGGCTATCTGAAAACGGCTGTGGCGCTGAAGTTGCCTGTGAATGTGGAGTTGGTGGCATGTGCAACCCGCATGTGGAGCAGGCGTTTCTGTGGGATGCTCTACCAGATTCATTTCAGTCCTACCCATACAAAGGGCACTAAGCATAGAGTGTGAAAACTGAGTTTCCTTGAGAGCTGCTTGGAAGCCTGATGGTGTGTGAAGTTAGTGAGCCAAATGGGGTTGTTCTCCCACAAGAACCACTCGGCTGATCCTTCTTCAATATGCCCTTCACCAACATGCAGTGTTTCCTTGATGGAATTAGCTCTCACACCAATATTTGCGTCTAGAGCCTTTGCATTGAGGGCTATCTGAAAACGGCTGTGGCGCTGAAGTTGCCTGTGAATGTGGAGTTGGTGGCATGTGAAACCCGCATGTGGAGCATTCGTTTGTGTGGGATGCTCACCAAGCTTCATTTCAGTCCTAGCCATACAAAGGGCACTAAGCATAGAGTGTGAAAACTGAGTTTCCTTGAGAGCTGCTTGGAATCCTGATGGTGTGTGAAGTTAGTGAGCCAAATGGAGTTGTTCTCCCACAAGAACCACTCGGCTGATCCTTCTTCAATATGCCCTTCACCAACATGCAGTGTTTCCTTGATTGAATTAGCTCTCACACCAATATTTGCGTCTAGAGCCTTTGCATTGAGGGCTATCTGAAAACGGCTGTGGCGCTGAAGTTGCCTGTGAATGTGGAGTTGGTGGCATGTGAAACCCGCATGTGGAGCATTCGTTTGTGTGGGATGCTCTACCAGGTTCATTCCTAGATAATGCACTCAAAGGGCACTAAACATAGAGTGTGAAAACTGAGTTTCCTTGAGAGCTGCTTGGAAGCCTGATGGTGTGTGAAGTTAGTGAGCCAAATGGAGTTGTTCTCCCACAAGAACCACTCAGCTGATCCTTCTTCAATATGCCCTTCACCAACATGCAGTGTTTTCTTGATTGAATTAGCTCTCACACCAATATTTGCGTCTAGAGCCTTTGCATTGAGGGCTATCTGAAAACGGCTGTGGCGCTGAAGTTGCCTGTGAATGTGGAGTTGGTGGCATGTGAAACCCGCATGTGGAGCATTCGTTTGTGTGGGATGCTGACCAAGCTTCATTTCAGTCCTAGCCATACAATGGGCACTAACATAGAGTGTGAAAACTGAGTTTCCTTGAGAGCTGCTTGGAATCCTGATGGTGCTGTGAAGTTAGTGAGCCAAATGGAGTTGTTGTCCCACAAGACACCACTCGGCTGATCCTTCTTCAATATGCCCTTCACCAACATGCAGTGTTTCCTTGATTGAATTAGCTCTCACACCAATATTTGCGTCTAGAGCCTTTGCATTGAGGGCTATCTGAAAACGGCTGTGGCGCTGAAGTTGCCTGTGAATGTGGAATTGGTGGCATGTGAAACCCGCATGTGGAGCATTCGTTTGTGTGGGATGCTCTACCAGGTTCATTCCTAGATAATGCACTCAAAGGGCACTAAACATAGAGTGTGAAAACTGAGTTTCCTTGAGAGCTGCTTGGAAGCCTGATGGTGTGTGAAGTTAGTGAGCCAAATGGAGTTGTTCTCCCACAAGAACCACTCAGCTGATCCTTCTTCAATATGCCCTTCACCAACATGCAGTGTTTCCTTGATTGAATTAGCTCTCACACCAATATTTGCGTCTAGAGCCTTTGCATTGAGGGCCATCTGAAAATGGCTGTGGCGCTGAAGTTGCCTGTGAATGTGGAGTTGGTGGCATGTGAAACCCGCATGTGGAGCATTCGTTTGTGTGGGATGCTCTACCAAGTTCATTCCTAGATAATGCACTCAAAGGGCACTAAGCATAGAGTGTGAAAACTGAGTTTCCTTGAGAGCTGCTTGGAAGCCTGATGGTGTGTGAAGTTAGTGAGCCAAATGGAGTTTTGTCTCTTCCCACAAGAACCACTCGGCTGATCCTTCTTCAATATGCCCTTCACCAACATGCAGTGTTTCCTTGATGGAATTAGCTCTCACACCAATATTTGCGTCTAGAGCCTTTGCATTGAGGGCTATCTGAAAACGGCTGTGGCGCTGAAGTTGCCTGTGAATGTGGAGTTGGTGGCATGTGAAACCCGCATGTGGAGCATTCGTTTGTGTGGGATGCTCACCAAGCTTCATTTCAGTCCTAGCCATACAAAGGGCACTAAGCATAGAGTGTGAAAACTGAGTTTCCTTGAGAGCTGCTTGGAATCCTGATGGTGTGTGAAGTTAGTGAGCCAAATGGAGTTGTTCTCCCACAAGAACCACTCGGCTGATCCTTCTTCAATATGCCCTTCACCAACATGCAGTGTTTCCTTGATTGAATTAGCTCTCACACCAATATTTGCGTCTAGAGCCTTTGCATTGAGGGCTATCTGAAAACGGCTGTGGCGCTGAAGTTGCCTGTGAATGTGGAGTTGGTGGCATGTGAAACCCGCATGTGGAGCATTCGTTTGTGTGGGATGCTCTACCAGGTTCATTCCTAGATAATGCACTCAAAGGGCACTAAACATAGAGTGTGAAAACTGAGTTTCCTTGAGAGCTGCTTGGAAGCCTGATGGTGTGTGAAGTTAGTGAGCCAAATGGAGTTGTTCTCCCACAAGAACCACTCAGCTGATCCTTCTTCAATATGCCCTTCACCAACATGCAGTGTTTTCTTGATTGAATTAGCTCTCACACCAATATTTGCGTCTAGAGCCTTTGCATTGAGGGCTATCTGAAAACGGCTGTGGCGCTGAAGTTGCCTGTGAATGTGGAGTTGGTGGCATGTGAAACCCGCATGTGGAGCATTCGTTTGTGTGGGATGCTGACCAAGCTTCATTTCAGTCCTAGCCATACAATGGGCACTAAACATAGAGTGTGAAAACTGAGTTTCCTTGAGAGCTGCTTGGAATCCTGATGGTGTGTGAAGTTAGTGAGCCAAATGGAGTTGTTGTCCCACAAGAACCACTCGGCTGATCCTTCTTCAATATGCCCTTCACCAACATGCAGTGTTTCCTTGATTGAATTAGCTCTCACACCAATATTTGCGTCTAGAGCCTTTGCATTGAGGGCTATCTGAAAACGGCTGTGGCGCTGAAGTTGCCTGTGAATGTGGAGTTGGTGGCATGTGAAACCCGCAAGTGGAGCATTCGTAAGTGTGGGATGCTCTACCAGGTTCATTCCTAGATAATGCACTCAAAGGGCACTAAACATAGAGTGTGAAAACTGAGTTTCCTTGAGAGCTGCTTGGAAGCCTGATGGTGTGTGAAGTTAGTGAGCAAATGGAGTTGTTCTCCCACAAGAACCACTCAGCTGATCCTTCTTCAATATGCCCTTCACCAACATGCAGTGTTTTCTTGATTGAATTAGCTCTCACACCAATATTTGCGTCTAGAGCCTTTGCATTGAGGGCTATCTGAAAACGGCTGTGGCGCTGAAGTTGCCTGTGAATGTGGAGTTGGTGGCATGTGAAACCCGCATGTGGAGCATTCGTTTGTGTGGGATGCTGACCAAGCTTCATTTCAGTCCTAGCCATACAATGGGCACTAAACATAGAGTGTGAAAACTGAGTTTCCTTGAGAGCTGCTTGGAATCCTGATGGTGTGTGAAGTTAGTGAGCCAAATGGAGTTGTTGTCCCACAAGAACCACTCGGCTGATCCTTCTTCAATATGCCCTTCACCAACATGCAGTGTTTCCTTGATTGAATTAGCTCTCACACCAATATTTGCGTCTAGAGCCTTTGCATTGAGGGCTATCTGAAAACGGCTGTGGCGCTGAAGTTGCCTGTGAATGTGGAGTTGGTGGCATGTGAAACCCGCATGTGGAGCATTCGTTTGTGTGGGATGCTCTACCAGGTTCATTCCTAGATAATGCACTCAAAGGGCACTAAACATAGAGTGTGAAAACTGAGTTTCCTTGAGAGCTGCTTGGAAGCCTGATGGTGTGTGAAGTTAGTGAGCCAAATGGAGTTGTTCTCCCACAAGAACCACTCAGCTGATCCTTCTTCAATATGCCCTTCACCAACATGCAGTGTTTTCTTGATTGAATTAGCTCTCACACCAATATTTGCGTCTAGAGCCTTTGCATTGAGGGCTATCTGAAAACGGCTGTGGCGCTGAAGTTGCCTGTGAATGTGGAGTTGGTGGCATGTGAAACCCGCATGTGGAGCATTCGTTTGTGTGGGATGCTGACCA
This sequence comes from Ochotona princeps, assembly GCF_030435755.1. Classification (NCBI taxonomy): domain Eukaryota; kingdom Metazoa; phylum Chordata; class Mammalia; order Lagomorpha; family Ochotonidae; genus Ochotona; species Ochotona princeps. Next base: position 20,620 of record NW_026701786.1, on the reverse strand, counting down.
AGCTTCATTTCAGTCCTAGCCATACAATGGGCACTAAACATAGAGTGTGAAAACTGAGTTTCCTTGAGAGCTGCTTGGAAGCCTGATGGTGTGTGAAGTTAGTGAGCCAAATGGAGTTGTTCTCCCACAAGAACCACTCGGCTGATCCTTCTTCAATATGCCCTTCACCAACATGCAGTGTTTCCTTGATTGAATTAGCTCTCACACCAATATTTGCGTCTAGAGCCTTTACATTGAGGGCCATCTGAAAACGGCTGTGGCGCTGAAGTTGCCTGTGAATGTGGAGTTGGTGGCATGTGAAACCCGCATGTGGAGCATTCGTTTGTGTGGGATGCTCTACCAAGTTCATTCCTAGATAATGCACTCAAAGGGCACTAAGCATAGAGTGTGAAAACTGAGTTTCCTTGAGAGCTGCTTGGAAGCCTGATGGTGTGTGAAGTTAGTGAGCCAAATGGAGTTGTTCTCCCACAAGAACCACTCGGCTGATCCTTCTTCAATATGCCCTTCACCAACATGCAGTGTTTCCTTGATTGAATTAGCTCTCACACCAATATTTGCGTCTAGAGCCTTTGCATTGAGGGCTATCTGAAAACGGCTGTGGCGCTGAAGTTGCCTGTGAATGTGGAGTTGGTGGCATGTGAAACCCGCATGTGGAGCATTCGTTTGTGTGGGATGCTCTACCAGGTTCATTTCAGGCCTAGCCATACAAAGGGCACTAAGCATAGAGTGTGAAAACTGAGTTTCCTTGAGAGCTGCTTGGAAGCCTGATGGTGTGTGAAGTTAGTGAGCCAAATGGAGTTGTTCTCCCACAAGAACCACTCGGCTGATCCTTCTTCATATGCCCTTCACCAACATGCAGTGTTTCCTTGATTGAATTAGCTCTCACACCAATATTTGCGTCTAGAGCCTTTGCATTGAGGGCTATCTGAAAACGGCTGTGGCGCTGAAGTTGCCTGTGAATGTGGAGTTGGTGGCATGTGAAACCCGCATGTGGAGCATTCGTTTGTGTGGGATGCTCTACCAGGTTCATTCCTAGATAATGCACTCAAAGGGCTCTAAACATAGAGTGTGAAAACTGAGTTTCCTTGAGAGCTGCTTGGAAGCCTGATGGTGTGTGAAGTTAGTGAGCCAAATGGAGTTGTTCTCCCACAAGAACCACTCGGCTGATCCTTCTTCAATATGCCCTTCACCAACATGCAGTGTTTCCTTGATTGAATTAGCTCTCACACCAATATTTGCATCTAGAGCCTTTGCATTGAGGGCTATCTGAAAACGGCTGTGGCGCTGAAGTTGCCTGTGAATGTGGAGTTGGTGGCATGTGCAACCCGCATGTGGAGCAGGCGTTTCTGTGGGATGCTCTACCAGATTCATTTCAGTCCTACCCATACAAAGGGCACTAAGCATAGAGTGTGAAAACTGAGTTCCTTGAGAGCTGCTTGGAAGCCTGATGGTGTGTGAAGTTAGTGAGCCAAATGGGGTTGTTCTCCCACTAGAACCACTCGGCTGATCCTTCTTCAATATGCCCTTCACCAACATGCAGTGTTTCCTTGATTGAATTAGCTCTCACACCAATATTTGCGTCTAGAGCCTTTGCATTGAGGGCTATCTGAAAATGGCTGTGGCGCTGAAGTTGCCTGTGAATGTGGAGTTGGTGGCATGTGAAACCCGCATGTGGAGCATTCGTTTGTGTGGGATGCTCTACCAGGTTCATTCCTAGATAATGCACTCAAAGGGCACTAAGCATAGAGTGTGAAAACTGAGTTTCCTTGAGAGCTGCTTGGAAGCCTGATGGTGTGTGAAGTTAGTGAGCCAAATGGAGTTGTTCTCCCACAAGAACCACTCGGCTGATCCTTCTTCAATATGCCCTTCAGCAACATGCAGTGTTTCCTTGATTGAATTAGCTCTCACACCAATATTTGCGTCTAGAGCCTTTGCATTGAGGGCCATCTGAAAACGGCTGTGGCGCTGAAGTTGCCTGTGAATGTGGAGTTGGTGGCATGTGAAACCCGCATGTGGAGCATTCGTTTGTGTGGGATGCTCTACCAGGTTCATTCCTAGATAATGCACTCAAAGGGCACTAAACATAGAGCGTGATAACTGAGTTTCCTTGAGAGCTGCTTGGAAGCCTGATGGTGTGTGAAGTTAGTGAGCCAAATGGGGTTGTTCTCCCACTAGAACCACTCGGCTGATCCTTCTTCAATATGCCCTTCACCAACATGCAGTGTTTCCTTGATTGAATTAGCTCTCACACCAATATTTGCGTCTAGAGCCTTTGCATTGAGGGCTATCTGAAAACGGCTGTGGCGCTGAAGTTGCCTGTGAATGTGGAGTTGGTGGCATGTGAAACCCGCATGTGGAGCATTCGTTTGTGTGGGATGCTCTACCAGGTTCATTCCTAGATAATGCACTCAAAGGGCTCTAAACATAGAGTGTGAAAACTGAGTTTCCTTGAGAGCTGCTTGGAAGCCTGATGGTGTGTGAAGTTAGTGAGCCAAATGGAGTTGTTCTCCCACAAGAACCACTCAGCTGATCCTTCTTCAATATGCCCTTCACCAACATGCAGTGTTTCCTTGATTGAATTAGCTCTCACACCAATATTTGCGTCTAGAGCCTTTGCATTGAGGGCTATCTGAAAACGGCTGTGGCGCTGAAGTTGCCTGTGAATGTGGAGTTGGTGGCATGTGAAACCCGCATGTGGAGCATTCGTTTGTGTGGGATGCTCACCAAGCTTCATTTCAGTCCTAGCCATACAAAGGGCACTAAGCATAGAGTGTGAAAACTGAGTTTCCTTGAGAGCTGCTTGGAATCCTGATGGTGTGTGAAGTTAGTGAGCCAAATGGAGTTGTTCTCCCACAAGAACCACTCGGCTGATCCTTCTTCAATATGCCCTTCACCAACATGCAGTGTTTCCTTGATTGAATTAGCTCTCACACCAATATTTGCGTCTAGAGCCTTTGCATTGAGGGCTATCTGAAAACGGCTGTGGCGCTGAAGTTGCCTGTGAATGTGGAGTTGGTGGCATGAGAAACCCGCATGTGGAGCATTCGTTTGTGTGGGATGCTCTACCAGGTTCATTCCTAGATAATGCACTCAAAGGGCACTAAACATAGAGTGTGAAAACTGAGTTTCCTTGAGAGCTGCTTGATGGTGTGTGAAGTTAGTGAGCCAAATGGAGTTGTTCTCCCACAAGAACCACTCGGCTGATCCTTCTTCAATATGCCCTTCACCAACATGCAGTGTTTCCTTGATTGAATTAGCTCTCACACCAATATTTGCGTCTAGAGCCTTTGCATTGAGGGCTATCTGAAAACGGCTGTGGCGCTGAAGTTGCCTGTGAATGTGGAGTTGGTGGCATGTGAAACCCGCATGTGGAGCATTCGTTTGTGTGGGATGCTCTACCAGGTTCATTCCTAGATAATGCACTCAAAGGGCACTAAGCATAGAGTGTGAAAACTGAGTTTCCTTGGAGCTGATTGGAAGCCTGATGTTGTGTGAAGTTAGTGATCCAAATGGAGTTGTTCTCCCACAAGAACCACTCAGCTGATCCTTCTTCAATATGCCCTTCACCAACATGCAGTATTTCCTTCATTGAATTAACTCTCACACCAATATTTGCGTCTAGAGCCTTTGCATTGAGGGCTATCTGAAAACGGCTGTGGCCCTGAAGTTGCCTGTGAATGTGGAGCTGGTGGCATGTGAAACCCGCATGTGGAGCGTTCGTTTGTGTGGGATGCTCTACCAGGTTCATTCCTAGATAATGCACTCAAAGGGCTCTAAGCATAGAGTGTGAAAACTGAGTTTCCTTGAGAGCTGCTTGGAAGCCTGATGGTGTGTGAAGTTAGTGAGCCAAATGGAGTTGTTCTCCCACAAGAACCACTCGGCTGATCCTTCTTCAATATGCCCTTCACCAACATGCAGTGTTTCCTTGATTGAATTAGCTCTCACACCAATATTTGCATCTAGAGCCTTTGCATTGAGGGCTATCTGAAAACGGCTGTGGCGCTGAAGTTGCCTGTGAATGTGGAGTTGGTGGCATGTGAAACCCGCATGTGGAGCATTCGTTTGTGTGGGATGCTCTACCAGGTTCATTTCAGTCCTAGCCAAAGAAAGGGCACTAAGCATAGAGTGTGAAAACTGAGTTTCCTTGAGAGCTGCTTGGAAGCCTGATGGTGTGTGAAGTTAGTGAGCCAAATGGAGTTGTTCTCCCACAAGAACCACTCAGCTGATCCTTCTTCAATATGCCCTTCACCAACATGCAGTGTTTTCTTGATTGAATTAGCTCTCACACCAATATTTGCGTCTAGAGCCTTTGCATTGAGGGCTATCTGAAAACGGCTGTGGCGCTGAAGTTGCCTGTGAATGTGGAGTTGGTGGCATGTGAAACCCGCATGTGGAGCATTCGTTTGTGTGGGATGCTGACCAAGCTTCATTTCAGTCCTAGCCATACAATGGGCACTAAACATAGAGTGTGAAAACTGAGTTTCCTTGAGAGCTGCTTGGAAGCCTGATGGTGTGTGAAGTTAGTGAGCCAAATGGAGTTGTTCTCCCACAAGAACCACTCGGCTGATCCTTCTTCAATATGCCCTTCACCAACATGCAGTGTTTCCTTGATTGGAATTAGCTCTCACACCAATATTTGCGTCTAGAGCCTTTGCATTGAGGGCCCATCTGAAAATGGCTGTGGCGCTGAAGTTGCCTGTGAATGTGGAGTTGGTGGCATGTGAAACCCGCATGTGGAGCATTCGTTTGTGTGGGATGCTCTACCAAGTTCATTCCTAGATAATGCACTCAAAGGGCACTAAGCATAGAGTGTGAAAACTGAGTTTCCTTGAGAGCTGCTTGGAAAGCCTGATGGTGTGTGAAGTTAGTGAGCCAAATGGAGTTGTTCTCCCACAAGAACCACTCGGCTGATCCTTCTTCAATATGCCCTTCACCAACATGCAGTGTTTCCTTGATGGAATTAGCTCTCACACCAATATTTGCGTCTAGAGCCTTTGCATTGAGGGCTATCTGAAAACGGCTGTGGCGCTGAAGTTGCCTGTGAATGTGGAGTTGGTGGCATGTGAAACCCGCATGTGGAGCATTCGTTTGTGTGGGGATGCTCACCAAGCTTCATTTCAGTCCTAGCCATACAAAGGGCACTAAGCATAGAGTGTGAAAACTGAGTTTCCTTGAGAGCTGCTTGGAATCCTGATGGTGTGTGAAGTTAGTGAGCCAAATGGAGTTGTTCTCCCACAAGAACCACTCGGCTGATCCTTCTTCAATATGCCCTTCACCAACATGCAGTGTTTAGTGTTTCCTTGATTGAATTAGCTCTCACACCGATATTTGCGTCTAGAGCCTTTGCATTGAGGGCTATCTGAAAACGGCTGTGGCGCTGAAGTTGCCTGTGAATGTGGAGTTGGTGGCATGTGAAACCCGCATGTGGAGCATTCGTTTGTGTGGGATGCTCTACCAGGTTCATTCCTAGATAATGCACTCAAAGGGCACTAAACATAGAGTGTGAAAACTGAGTTTCCTTGAGAGCTGCTTGGAAGCCTGATGGTGTGTGAAGTTAGTGAGCCAAATGGAGTTGTTCTCCCACAAGAACCACTCAGCTGATCCTTCTTCAATATGCCCTTCACCAACATGCAGTGTTTTCTTGATTGAATTAGCTCTCACACCAATATTTGCGTCTAGAGCCTTTGCATTGAGGGCTATCTGAAAACGGCTGTGGCGCTGAAGTTGCCTGTGAATGTGGAGTTGGTGGCATGTGAAACCCGCATGTGGAGCATTGGTTTGTGTGGGATGCTGACCAAGCTTCATTTCAGTCCTAGCCATACAATGGGCACTAAACATAGAGTGTGAAAACTGAGTTTCCTTGAGAGCTGCTTGGAATCCTGATGGTGTGTGAAGTTAGTGAGCCAAATGGAGTTGTTGTCCCACAAGAACCACTCGGCTGATCCTTCTTCAATATGCCCTTCACCAACATGCAGTGTTTCCTTGATTGAATTAGCTCTCACACCAATATTTGCGTCTAGAGCCTTTGCATTGAGGGCCATCTGAAAACGGCTGTGGCGCTGAAGTTGCCTGTGAATGTGGAGTTGGTGGCATGTGAAACCCGCATGTGGAGCATTCGTTTGTGTGGGATGCTCTACCAAGTTCATTCCTAGATAATGCACTCAAAGGGCACTAAGCATAGAGTGTGAAAACTGAGTTTCCTTGAGAGCTGCTTGGAAGCCTGATGGTGTGTGAAGTTAGTGAGCCAAATGGAGTTGTTCTCCCACAAGAACCACTCGGCTGATCCTTCTTCAATATGCCCTTCACCAACATGCAGTGTTTCCTTGATTGAATTAGCTCTCACACCAATATTTGCGTCTAGAGCCTTTGCATTGAGGGCTATCTGAAAACGGCTGTGGCGCTGAAGTTGCCTGTGAATGTGGAGTTGGTGGCATGTGAAACCCGCATGTGGAGCATTCGTTTGTGTGGGATGCTCTACCAGGTTCATTCCTAGATAATGCACTCAAAGGGCACTAAACATAGAGTGTGAAAACTGAGTTTCCTTGAGAGCTGCTTGGAAGCCTGATGGTGTGTGAAGTTAGTGAGCCAAATGGAGTTGTTCTCCCACAAGAACCATTCGGCTGATCCTTCTTCAATATGCCCTTCACCAACATGCAATGTTTCCTTGATTGAATTAGCTCTCACACCAATATTTGCGTCTAGAGCCTTTGCATTGAGGGCTATCTGAAAACGGCTGTGGCGCTAAAGTTGCCTGTGAATGTGGAGTTGGTGGCATGTGAAACCCGCATGTGGAGCATTCGTTTGTGTGGGATGCTCTACCAGGTTCATTCCTAGATAATGCACTCAAAGGGCACTAAGCATAGAGTGTGAAAACTGAGTTTCCTTGAGAGCTGATTGGAAGCCTGATTTTGTGTGAAGTTAGTGATCCAAATGGAGTTGTTCTCCCACAAGAACCACTCAGCTGATCCTTCTTCAATATGCCCTTCACCAACATGCAGTATTTCCTTCATTGAATTAACTCTCACACCAATATTTGCGTCTAGAGCCTTTGCATTGAGGGCTATCTGAAAACGGCTGTGGCGCTGAAGTTGCCTGTGAATGTGGAGCTGGTGGCATGTGAAACCCGCATGTGGAGCATTCGTTTGTGTGGGATGCTCTACCAGGTTCATTCCTAGATAATGCACTCAAAGGGCTCTAAGCATAGAGTGTGAAAACTGAGTTTCCTTGAGAGCTGCTTGGAAGCCTGATGGTGTGTGAAGTTATTGAGCCAAATGGAGTTGTTCTCCCACAAGAACCACTCGGCTGATCCTTCTTCAATATGCCCTTCACCAACATGCAGTGTTTCCTTGATTGAATTAGCTCTCACACCAATATTTGCATCTAGAGCCTTTGCATTGAGGGCTATCTGAAAACGGCTGTGGCGCTGAAGTTGCCTGTGAATGTGGAGTTGGTGGCATGTGAAACCCGCATGTGCAGCATTTGTTTGTGTGGGATGCTCTACCAGGTTCATTTCAGTCCTAGCCAAAGAAAGGGCACTAAGCATAGAGTGTGAAAACTGAGTTTCCTTGAGAGCTGCTTGGAAGCCTGATGGTGTGTGAAGTTAGTGAGCCAAATGGAGTTGTTCTCCCACAAGAACCACTTGGCTGATCCTTCTTCAATATGCCCTTCACCAACATGCAGTGTTTCCTTGATTGAATTAGCTCTCACACCAATATTTGCGTCTAGAGCCTTTGCATTGAGGGCTATCTGAAAACGGCTGTGGCGCTGAAGTTGCCTGTGAATGTGGAGTTGGTGGCATGTGAAACCCGCATGTGGAGCATTCGTTTGTGTGGGATGCTCTACCAGGTTCATTCCTAGATAATGCACTCAAAGGGCACTAAACATAGAGTGTGAAAACTGAGTTTCCTTGAGAGCTGCTTGGAAGCCTGATGGTGTGTGAAGTTAGTGAGCCAAATGGAGTTGTTCTCCCACAAGAACCACTCGGCTGATCCTTCTTCAATATGCCCTTCACCAACATGCAGTGTTTTCTTGATTGAATTAGCTCTCACACCAATATTTGCGTCTAGAGCCTTTGCATTGAGGGCTATCTGAAAACGGCTGTGGCGCTGAAGTTGCCTGTGAATGTGGAGTTGGTGGCATGTGAAACCCGCATGTGGAGCATTCGTTTGTGTGGGATGCTGACCAAGCTTCATTTCAGTCCTAGCCATACAATGGGCACTAAACATAGAGTGTGAAAACTGAGTTTCCTTGAGAGCTGCTTGGAATCCTGATGGTGTGTGAAGTTAGTGAGCCAAATGGAGTTGTTCTCCCACAAGAACCACTCGGCTGATCCTTCTTCAATATGCCCTTCACCAACATGCAGTGTTTCCTTGATTGAATTAGCTCTCACACCAATATTTGCGTCTAGAGCCTTTGCATTGAGGGCCATCTGAAAACGGCTGTGGCGCTGAAGTTGCCTGTGAATGTGGAGTTGGTGGCATGTGAAACCCGCATGTGGAGCATTCGTTTGTGTGGGATGCTCTACCAAGTTCATTCCTAGATAATGCACTCAAAGGGCACTAAGCATAGAGTGTGAAAACTGAGTTTCCTTGAGAGCTGCTTGGAAGCCTGATGGTGTGTGAAGTTAGTGAGCCAAATGGAGTTGTTCTCCCACAAGAACCACTCGGCTGATCCTTCTTCAATATGCCCTTCACCAACATGCAGTGTTTCCTTGATTGAATTAGCTCTCACACCAATATTTGCGTCTAGAGCCTTTGCATTGAGGGCTATCTGAAAACGGCTGTGGCGCTGAAGTTGCCTGTGAATGTGGAGTTGGTGGCATGTGAAACCCGCATGTGGAGCATTCGTTTGTGTGGGATGCTCACCAAGCTTCATTTCAGTCCTAGCCAAAGAAAGGGCACTAAGCATAGAGTGTGAAAACTGAGTTTCCTTGAGAGCTGCTTGGAATCCTGATGGTGTGTGAAGTTAGTGAGCCAAATGGAGTTGTTCTCCCACAAGAACCACTCGGCTGATCCTTCTTCAATATGCCCTTCACCAACATGCAGTGTTTCCTTGATTGAATTAGCTCTCACACCAATATTTGCGTCTAGAGCCTTTGCATTGAGGGCTATCTGAAAACGGCTGTGGCGCTGAAGTTGCCTGTGAATGTGGAGTTGGTGGCATGTGAAACCCGCATGTGGAGCATTCGTTTGTGTGGGATGCTCTACCAGGTTCATTCCTAGATAATGCACTCAAAGGGCACTAAACATAGAGTGTGAAAACTGAGTTTCCTTGAGAGCTGCTTGGAAGCCTGATGGTGTGTGAAGTTAGTGAGCCAAATGGAGTTGTTCTCCCACAAGAACCACTCGGCTGATCCTTCTTCAATATGCCCTTCACCAACATGCAGTGTTTCCTTGATTGAATTAGCTCTCACACCAATATTTGCGTCTACAGCCTTTGCATTGAGGGCTATCTGAAAACGGCTGTGGCGCTGAAGTTGCCTGTGAATGTGGAGTTGGTGGCATGTGAAACCCGCATGTGGAGCATTCGTTTGTGTGGGATGCTCTACCAGGTTCATTCCTAGATAATGCACTCAAAGGGCACTAAGCATAGAGTGTGAAAACTGAGTTTCCTTGAGAGCTGATTGGAAGCCTGATTTGGTGTGAAGTTAGTGATCCAAATGGAGTTGTTCTCCCACAAGAACCACTCAGCTGATCCTTCTTCAATATGCCCTTCACCAACATGCAGTATTTCCTTCATTGAATTAACTCTCACACCAATATTTGCGTCTAGAGCCTTTGCATTGAGGGCTATCTGAAAACGGCTGTGGCCCTGAAGTTGCCTGTGAATGTGGAGCTGGTGGCATGTGAAACCCGCATGTGCAGCATTCGTTTGTGTGGGATGCTCTACCAGGTTCATTCCTAGATAATGCACTCAAAGGGCTCTAAGCATAGAGTGTGAAAACTGAGTTTCCTTGAGAGCTGCTTGGAAGCCTGATGGTGTGTGAAGTTAGTGAGCCAAATGGAGTTGTTCTCCCACAAGAACCACTCGGCTGATCCTTCTTCAATATGCCCTTCACCAACATGCAGTGTTGCCTTGATTGAATTAGCTCTCACACCAATATTTGCATCTAGAGCCTTTGCATTGAGGGCTATCTGAAAACGGCTGTGGCGCTGAAGTTGCCTGTGAATGTGGAGTTGGTGGCATGTGAAACCCGCATGTGCAGCATTCGTTTGTGTGGGATGCTCTACCAGGTTCATTTCAGTCCTAGCCAAAGAAAGGGCACTAAGCATAGAGTGTGAAAACTGAGTTTCCTTGAGAGCTGCTTGGAAGCCTGATGGTGTGTGAAGTTAGTGAGCCAAATGGAGTTGTTCTCCCACAAGAACCACTTGGCTGATCCTTCTTCAATATGCCCTTCACCAACATGCAGTGTTTCCTTGATTGAATTAGCTCTCACACCAATATTTGCGTCTAGAGCCTTTGCATTGAGGGCTATCTGAAAACGGCTGTGGCGCTGAAGTTGCCTGTGAATGTGGAGTTGGTGGCATGTGAAACCCGCATGTGGAGCATTCGTTTGTGTGGGATGCTCTGCCAGGTTCATTCCTAGATAATGCACTCAAAGGGCACTAAACATAGAGTGTGAAAACTGAGTTTCCTTGAGAGCTGCTTGGTAGCCTGATGGTGTGTGAAGTTAGTGAGCCAAATGGAGTTGTTCTCCCACAAGAACCACTCAGCTGATCCTTCTTCAATATGCCCTTCACCAACATGCAGTGTTTTCTTGATTGAATTAGCTCTCACACCAATATTTGCGTCTAGAGCCTTTGCATTGAGGGCTATCTGAAAACGGCTGTGGCGCTGAAGTTGCCTGTGAATGTGGAGTTGGTGGCATGTGAAACCCGCATGTGGAGCATTCGTTTGTGTGGGATGCTGACCAAGCTTCATTTCAGTCCTAGCCATACAATGGGCACTAAACATAGAGTGTGAAAATTGAGTTTCCTTGAGAGCTGCTTGGAAGCCTGATGGTGTGTGAAGTTAGTGAGCCAAATTGAGTTGTTCTCCCACAAGAACCACTCGGCTGATCCTTCTTCAATATGCCCTTCACCAACATGCAGTGTTTCCTTGATTGAATTAGCTCTCACACCAATATTTGCGTCTAGAGCCTTTGCATTGAGGGCCATCTGAAAACGGCTGTGGCGCTGAAGTTGCCTGTGAATGTGGAGTTGGTGGCATGTGAAACCCGCATGTGGAGCATTCGTTTGTGTGGGATGCTCTACCAAGTTCATTCCTAGATAATGCACTCAAAGGGCACTAAGCATAGAGTGTGAAAACTGAGTTTCCTTGAGAGCTGCTTGGAAGCCTGATGGTGTGTGAAGTTAGTGAGCCAAATGGAGTTGTTCTCCCATAAGAACCACTCGGCTGATCCTTCTTCAATATGCCCTTCACCAACATGCAGTGTTTCCTTGATTGAATTAGCTCTCACACCAATATTTGCGTCTAGAGCCTTTGCATTGAGGGCTATCTGAAAACGGCTGTGGCGCTGAAGTTGCCTGTGAATGTGGAGCTGGTGGCATGTGAAACCCGCATGTGGAGCATTCGTTTGTGTGGGATGCTCTACCAAGTTCATTCCTAGATAATGCACTCAAAGGGCACTAAGCATAGAGTGTGAAAACTGAGTTTCCTTGAGCGCTGATTGGAAGCCTGATGGTGTGTGAAGTTAGTGATCCAAATGGAGTTGTTCTCCCACAAGAACCACTCAGCTGATCCTTCTTCAATATGCCCTTCACCAACATGCAGTATTTCCTTCATTGAATTAACTCTCACACCAATATTTGCGTCTAGAGCCTTTGCATTGAGGGCTATTGAAAACGGCTGTGGCGCTGAAGTTGACTGTGAATGTGGAGTTGGTGGCATGTGAAACCCGCATGTGGAGCATTCGTTTGTGTGGGATGCTCTACCAGGTTCATTTCATTCCTAGCCAAAGAAAGGGCACTAAGCATAGAGTGTGAAAACTGAGTTTCCTTGAGAGCTGCTTGGAAGCCTGATGGTGTGTGAAGTTAGTGAGCCAAATGGAGTTGTTCTCCCACAAGAACCACTTGGCTGATCCTTCTTCAATATGCCCTTCACCAACATGCAGTGTTTCCTTGATTGAATTAGCTCTCACACCAATATTTGCGTCTAGAGCCTTTGCATTGAGGGCTATCTGAAAACGGCTGTGGCGCTGAAGTTGCCTGTGAATGTGGAGTTGGTGGCATGTGAAACCCGCATGTGGAGCATTCGTTTGTGTGGGATGCTCTACCAGGTTCATTCCTAGATAATGCACTCAAAGGGCACTAAACATAGAGTGTGAAAACTGAGTTTCCTTGAGAGCTGCTTGGAAGCCTGATGGTGTGTGAAGTTAGTGAGCCAAATGGAGTTGTTCTCCCACAAGAACCACTCAGCTGATCCTTCTTCAATATGCCCTTCACCAACATGCAGTATTTCCTTCATTGAATTAGCTCTCACACCAATATTTGCGTCTAGAGCCTTTGCATTGAGGGCTATCTGAAAACAGCTGTGGCGCTGAAGTTGCCTGTGAATGTGGAGTTGGTGGCATGTGAAACCCGCATGTGGATCATTCGTTTGTGTGGGATGCTGACCAAGCTTCATTTCAGTCCTAGGGATACAATGGGCACTAAACATAGAGTGTGAAAACTGAGTTTCCTTGAGAGCTGCTTGGAAGCCTGATGGTGTGTGAAGTTAGTGAGCCAAATGGAGTTGTTCTCCCACAAGAACCACTCGGCTGATCCTTCTTCAATATGCCCTTCACCAACATGCAGTGTTTCCTTGATTGAATTAGCTCTTACACCAATATTTGCGTCTAGAGCCTTTGCATTGAGGGCTATCTGAAAACGGCTGTGGCGCTGAAGTTGCCTGTGAATGTGGAGTTGGTGGCATGTGAAACCCGCATGTGGAGCATTCGTTTGTGTGGGATGCTCTACCAAGTTCATTCCTAGATAATGCACTCAAAGGGCACTAAGCATAGAGTGTGAAAACTGAGTTTCCTTGAGAGCTGCTTGGAAGCCTGATGGTGTGTGAAGTTAGTGAGCCAAATGGAGTTGTTCTCCCACAAGAACCACTCGGCTGATCCTTCTTCAATATGCCCTTCACCAACATGCAGTGTTTCCTTGATTGAATTAGCTCTCACACCAATATTTGCGTCTAGAGCCTTTGCATTGAGGGCTATCTGAAAACGGCTGTGGCGCTGAAGTTGCCTGTGAATGTGCAGTTGGTGGCATGTGAAACCCGCATGTGGAGCATTCGTTTGTGTGGGATGCTCTACCAGGTTCATTCCTAGATAATGCACTCAAAGGGCACTAAGCATAGAGTGTGAAAACTGAGTTTCCTTGAGAGCTGCTTGGAAGCCTGATGGTGTGTGAAGTTAGTGAGCCAAATGGAGTTGTTCTCCCACAAGAACCACTCGGCTGATCCTTCTTCAATATGCCCTTCACCAACATGCAGTGTTTCCTTGATTGAATTAGCTCTCACACCAATATTTGCGTCTAGAACCTTTGCATTGAGGGCTATCTGAAAACGGCTGTGGCGCTGAAGTTGCCTGTGAATGTGGAGTTGGTGGCATGTGAAACCCGCATGTGGAGCATTCGTTTGTGTGGGATGCTCTACCAGGTTCATTCCTAGATAATGCACTCAAAGGGCACTAAGCATAGAGTGTGAAAACTGAGTTTCCTTGAGAGCTGCTTGGAAGCCTGATGGTGTGTGAAGTTAGTGAGCCAAATGGAGTTGTTCTCCCACAAGAACCACTCGGCTGATCCTTCTTCAATATGCCCTTCACCAACATGCAGTGTTTCCTTGATTGAATTAGCTCTCACACCAATATTTGCGTCTAGAGCCTTTGCATTGAGGGCTATCTGAAAACGGCTGTGGCGCTGAAGTTGCCTGTGAATGTGGAGTTGGTGGCATGTGAAACCCGCATGTGGAGCATCCGTTTGTGTGGGATGCTGACCAAGCTTCATTTCAGTCCTAGGCACACAAAGAGCACTAAGCATAGAGTGTGAAAACTGAGTTTCCTTGAGAGCTGCTTGGAAGCCTGATGGTGTGTGAAGTTAGTGAGCCAAATGGAGTTGTTCTCCCACAAGAACCACTCGGCTGATCCTTCTTCAATATGCCCTTCACCAACATGCAGTGTTTCCTTGATTGAATTAGCTCTCACACCAATATTTGCGTCTAGAGCCTTTGCATTGAGGGCTATCTGAAAACGGCTGTGGCGCTGAAGTTGCCTGTGAATGTGGAGTTGGTGGCATGTGAAACCCGCATGTGGAGCATTCGTTTGTGTGGGATGCTCACCAAGCTTCATTTCAGTCCTAGCCATACAAAGGGCACTAAGCATAGAGTGTGAAAACTGAGTTTCCTTGAGAGCTGCTTGGAAGCCTGATGGTGTGTGAAGTTAGTGAGCCAAATGGAGTTGTTCTCCCACAAGAACCACTCGGCTGATCCTTCTTCAATATGCCCTTCACCAACATGCAGTGTTTCCTTGATTGAATTAGCTCTCACACCAATATTTGCGTCTAGAGCCTTTGCATTGAGGGCTATCTGAAAACGGCTGTGGCGCTGAAGTTGCCTGTGAATGTGGAGTTGGTGGCATGTGAAACCCGCATGTGGAGCATTCGTTTGTGTGGGATGCTCTACCAGGTTCATTCCTAGATAATGCACTCAAAGGGCACTAAACATAGAATGTGAAAACTGAGTTTCCTTGAGAGCTGCTTGGAAGCCTGATGGTGTGTGAAGTTAGTGAGCCAAATGGAGTTGTTCTCCCACAAGAACCACTCGGCTGATCCTTCTTCAATATGCCCTTCACCAACATGCAATGTTTCCTTGATTGAATTAGCTCTCACACCAATATTTGCGTCTAGAGCCTTTGCATTGAGGGCTATCTGAAAACGGCTGTGGCGCTGAAGTTGCCTGTGAATGTGGAGTTGGTGGCATGTGAAACCCGCATGTGGAGCATTCGTTTGTGTGGGATGCTCTACCAGGTTCATTCCTAGATAATGCACTCAAAGGGCACTAAGCATAGAGTGTGAAAACTGAGTTTCCTTGAGAGCTGATTGGAAGCCTGATTTTGTGTGAAGTTAGTGATCCAAATGGAGTTGTTCTCCCACAAGAACCACTCGGCTGATCCTTCTTCAATATGCCCTTCACCAACATGCAGTATTTCCTTCATTGAATTAACTCTCACACCAATATTTGCGTCTAGAGCCTTTGCATTGAGGGCTATCTGAAAACGGCTGTGGCCCTGAAGTTGCCTGTGAATGTGGAGCTGGTGGCATGTGAAACCCGCATGTGGAGCATTCGTTTGTGTGGGATGCTCTACCAGGTTCATTCCTAGATAATGCACTCAAAGGGCTCTAAGCATAGAGTGTGAAAACTGAGTTTCCTTGAGAGCTGCTTGGAAGCCTGATGGTGTGTGAAGTTAGTGAGCCAAATGGAGTTGTTCTCCCACAAGAACCACTCGGCTGATCCTTCTTCAATATGCCCTTCACCAACATGCAGTGTTTCCTTGATTGAATTAGCTCTCACACCAATATTTGCATCTAGAGCCTTTGCATTGAGGGCTATCTGAAAACGGCTGTGGCGCTGAAGTTGCCTGTGAATGTGGAGTTGGTGGCATGTGAAACCCGCATGTGCAGCATTCGTTTGTCTGGGATGCTCTACCAGGTTCATTTCAGTCCTAGCCAAAGAAAGGGCACTAAGCATAGAGTGTGAAAACTGAGTTTCCTTGAGAGCTGCTTGGAAGCCTGATGGTGTGTGAAGTTAGTGAGCCAAATGGAGTTGTTCTCCCACAAGAACCACTTGGCTGATCCTTCTTCAATATGCCCTTCACCAACATGCAGTGTTTCCTTGATTGAATTAGCTCTCACACCAATATTTGCGTCTAGAGCCTTTGCATTGAGGGCTATCTGAAAACGGCTGTGGCGCTGAAGTTGCCTGTGAATGTGGAGTTGGTGGCATGTGAAACCCGCATGTGGAGCATTCGTTTGTGTGGGATGCTCTACCAGGTTCATTCCTAGATAATGCACTCAAAGGGCACTAAACATAGAGTGTGAAAACTGAGTTTCCTTGAGAGCTGCTTGGAAGCCTGATGGTGTGTGAAGTTAGTGAGCCAAATGGAGTTGTTCTCCCACAAGAACCACTCAGCTGATCCTTCTTCAATATGCCCTTCACCAACATGCAGTGTTTTCTTGATTGAATTAGCTCTCACACCAATATTTGCGTCTAGAGCCTTTGCATTGAGGGCTATCTGAAAACGGCTGTGGCGCTGAAGTTGCCTGTGAATGTGGAGTTGGTGGCATGTGAAACCCGCATGTGGAGCATTCGTTTGTGTGGGATGCTGACCAAGCTTCATTTCAGTCCTAGCCATACAATGGGCACTAAACATAGAGTGTGAAAACTGAGTTTCCTTGAGAGCTGCTTGGAAGCCTGATGGTGTGTGAAGTTAGTGAGCCAAATGGAGTTGTTCTCCCACAAGAACCACTCGGCTGATCCTTCTTCAATATGCCCTTCACCAACATGCAGTGTTTCCTTGATTGAATTAGCTCTCACACCAATATTTGCGTCTAGAGCCTTTACATTGAGGGCCATCTGAAAACGGCTGTGGCGCTGAAGTTGCCTGTGAATGTGGAGTTGGTGGCATGTGAAACCCGCATGTGGAGCATTCGTTTGTGTGGGATGCTCTACCAAGTTCATTCCTAGATAATGCACTCAAAGGGCACTAAGCATAGAGTGTGAAAACTGAGTTTCCTTGAGAGCTGCTTGGAAGCCTGATGGTGTGTGAAGTTAGTGAGCCAAATGGAGTTGTTCTCCCACAAGAACCACTCGGCTGATCCTTCTTCAATATGCCCTTCACCAACATGCAGTGTTTCCTTGATTGAATTAGCTCTCACACCAATATTTGCGTCTAGAGCCTTTGCATTGAGGGCTATCTGAAAACGGCTGTGGCGCTGAAGTTGCCTGTGAATGTGGAGTTGGTGGCATGTGAAACCCGCATGTGGAGCATTCGTTTGTGTGGGATGCTCTACCAGGTTCATTTCAGGCCTAGCCATACAAAGGGCACTAAGCATAGAGTGTGAAAACTGAGTTTCCTTGAGAGCTGCTTGGAAGCCTGATGGTGTGTGAAGTTAGTGAGCCAAATGGAGTTGTTCTCCCACAAGAACCACTCGGCTGATCCTTCTTCAATATGCCCTTCACCAACATGCAGTGTTTCCTTGATTGAATTAGCTCTCACACCAATATTTGCGTCTAGAGCCTTTGCATTGAGGGCTATCTGAAAACGGCTGTGGCGCTGAAGTTGCCTGTGAATGTGGAGTTGGTGGCATGTGAAACCCGCATGTGGAGCATTCGTTTGTGTGGGATGCTCTACCAGGTTCATTCCTAGATAATGCACTCAAAGGGCACTAAGCATAGAGTGTGAAAACTGAGTTTCCTTGAGAGCTGCTTGGAAGCCTGATGGTGTGTGAAGTTAGTGAGCCAAATGGAGTTGTTCTCCCACAAGAACCACTCGGCTGATCCTTCTTCAATATGCCCTTCACCAACATGCAGTATTTCCTTCATTGAATTAGCTCTCACACCAATATTTGCGTCTAGAACCTTTGCATTGAGGGCTATCTGAAAACGGCAGTGGTGCTGAAGTTGCCTGTGAATGTGGAGTTGGTGGCATGTGAAACCCGCATGTGGAGCATTCGTTTGTGTGGGATGCTCTACCAGGTTCATTTCAGGCCTAGCCATACAAAGGGCACTAAGCATAGAGTGTGAAAACTGAGTTTCCTTGAGAGCTGCTTGGAAGCCTGATGGTGTGTGAAGTTAGTGAGCCAAATGGAGTTGTTCTCCCACAAGAACCACTCGGCTGATCCTTCTTCAATATGCCCTTCACCAACATGCAGTGTTTCCTTGATTGAATTAGCTCTCACACCAATATTTGCGTCTAGAGCCTTTGCATTGAGGGCTATCTGAAAACGGCTGTGGCGCTGAAGTTGCCTGTGAATGTGGAGTTGGTGGCATGTGAAACCCGCATGTGGAGCATTCGTTTGTGTGGGATGCTCTACCAGGTTCATTTCAGTCCTAGCCATACAAAGGGCACTAAGCATAGAGTGTGAAAACTGAGTTTCCTTGAGAGCTGCTTGGAAGCCTGATGGTGTGTGAAGTTAGTGAGCCAAATGGAGTTGTTCTCCCACAAGAACCACTCGGCTGATCCTTCTTCAATATGCCCTTCACCAACATGCAGTGTTTCCTTGATTGAATTAGCTCTCACACCAATATTTGCGTCTAGAGCCTTTGAATTGAGGGCTATCTGAAAACGGCTGTGGCGCTGAAGTTGCCTGTGAATGTGGAGTTGGTGGCATGTGAAACCCGCATGTGGAGCATTCGTTTGTGTGGGATGCTCTACCAGGTTCATTTCAGTCCTAGCCATACAATGGGCACTAAGCATAGAGTGTGAAAACTGAGTTTCCTTGAGAGCTGCTTGGAAGCCTGATGGTGTGTGAAGTTAGTGAGCCAAATGGAGTTGTTCTCCCACAAGAACCACTCGGCTGATCCTTCTTCAATATGCCCTTCACCAACATGCAGTGTTTCCTTGATGGAATTAGCTCTCACACCAATATTTGCGTCTAGAGCCTTTGCATTGAGGGCTATCTGAAAACGGCTGTGGCGCTGAAGTTGCCTGTGAATGTGGAGTTGGTGGCATGTGAAACCCGCATGTGGAGCATTCGTTTGTGTGGGATGCTCTGCCAGGTTCATTCCTAGATAATGCACTCAAAGGGCACTAAACATAGAGCGTGAAAACTGAGTTTCCTTGAGAGCTGCTTGGAAGCCTGATGGTGTGTGAAGTTAGTGAGCCAAATGGAGTTGTTCTCCCACAAGAACCACTCGGCTGATCCTTCTTCAATATGCCCTTCACCAACATGCAGTGTTTCCTTGATTGAATTAGCTCTCACACCAATATTTGCGTCTAGAGCCTTTGCATTGAGGGCTATCTGAAAACGGCTGTGGCGCTGAAGTTGCCTGTGAATGTGGAGTTGGTGGCATGTGAAACCCGCATGTGGAGCATTCGTTTGTGTGGGATGCTCTACCAGGTTCATTCCTAGATAATGCACTCAAAGGGCACTAAACAGAGTGTGAAAACTGAGTTTCCTTGAGAGCTGCTTGGAAGCCTGATGGTGTGTGAAGTTAGTGAGCCAAATGGAGTTGTTCTCCCACAAGAACCACTCGGCTGATCCTTCTTCAATATGCCCTTCACCAACATGCAGTGTTTCCTTGATTGAATTAGCTCTCACACCAATATTTGCGTCTAGAGCCTTTGCATTGAGGGCTATCTGAAAACGGCTGTGGCGCTGAAGTTGCCTGTGAATGTGGAGTTGGTGGCATGTGAAACCCGCATGTGGAGCATTCGTTTGTGTGGGATGCTCTACCAGGTTCATTTCAATCCTAGCCATAAAAAGAGCACTATGCATAGAGTGTGAAAACTGAGTTTCCTTGAGAGCTGCTTGGAAGCCTGATGGTGTGTGAAGTTAGTGAGCCAAATGGAGTTGTTCTCCCACAAGAACCACTCGGCTGATCCTTCTTCAATATGCCCTTCACCAACATGCAGTGTTTCCTTGATTGAATTAGCTGTCACACCAATATTTGCGTCTAGAGCCTTTGCATTGAGGGCTATCTGAAAACGGCTGTGGCGCTGAAGTTGCCTGTGAATGTGGAGTTGGTGGCATGTGAAACCCGCATGTGGAGCATTCGTTTGTGTGGGATGCTCTACCAGGTTCATTCCTAGATAATGCACTCAAAGGGCACTAAACATAGAGTGTGAAAACTGAGTTTCCTTGAGAGCTGCTTGGAAGCCTGATGGTGTGTGAAGTTAGTGAGCCAAATGGAGTTGTTCTCCCACAAGAACCACTCAGCTGATCCTTCTTCAATATGCCCTTCACCAACATGCAGTGTTTCCTTGATTGAATTAGCTCTCACACCAATATTTGCGTCTAGAGCCTTTGCATTGAGGGCTACCTGAAAACAGCTGTGGCGCTGAAGTTGCCTGTGAATGTGGAGTTGGTGGCATGTGAAACCCGCATGTGGAGCATTCGTTTGTGTGGGATGCTGACCAAGCTTCATTTCAGTCCTACCCATACAATGGGCACTAAACATAGAGTGTGAAAACTGAGTTTCCTTGAGAGCTGCTTGGAAGCCTGATGGTGTGTGAAGTTAGGGAGCCAAATGGAGTTGTTCTCCCACAAGAACCACTCGGCTGATCCTTCTTCAATATGCCCTTCACCAACATGCAGTTTTTCCTTGATTGAATTAGCTCTCACACCAATATTTGCGTCTAGAGCCTTTGCATTGAGGGCTATCTGAAAACGGCTGTGGCGCTGAAGTTGCCTGTGAATGTGGAGTTGGTGGCATGTGAAACCCGCATGTGGAGCATTCGTTTGTGTGGGATGCTCTGCCAGGTTCATTCCTAGATAATGCACTCAAAGAGCACTAAGCATAGAGTGTGAAAACTGAGTTTCCTTGAGAGCTGCTTGGAAGCCTGATGGTGTGTGAAGTTAGTGAGCCAAATGGAGTTGTTCTCCCACAAGAACCACTCAGCTGATCCTTCTTCAATATGCCC
>NW_026701785.1:0-68491 GCF_030435755.1 Ochotona princeps | reverse complement strand
GGTTCTTGTGGGAGAACAACTCCATTTGGCTCACTAACTTCACACACCATCAGGCTTCCAAGCAGCTCTCAAGGAAACTCAGTTTTCACACTCTATGCTTAGTGCCCTTTGAGTGCATTATCAAGAATTAACCTGGTAGAGCATCCCACACATACGAATGCTCCACATGCGGGTTTGACATGCCACCAACTCCACATTCACAGGCAACTTCAGCGCCACAGCCGTTTTCAGATAGCCCTCAATGCAAAGGCTCTAGAATCAAATATTGGTGTGAGAGCTAATTCAATCAAGGAAACACTGCATGTTGGTGAAGGGCATTTTGAAGAAGGATCAGTCGAGTGGTTCTTGTGGGAGAACAACTCCATTTGGCTCACTAACTTCACACACCATCAGGCTTCCAAGCAGCTCTCAAGGAAACTCAGTTTTCACACTCTATGCTTAGTGCCCTTTGTATGCCTAGGACTGAAATGAAGCTTGGAGAGCATCCCACACAAACGAATGCTCCACATGCGGGTTTCACATGCCACCAACTCCACATTCACAGGCAACTTCAGCGCCACAGCCGTTTTCAGATAGCCCTCAATGCAAAGGCTCTAGATGCAAATATTGGTGTGAGAGTTAATTCAATCAAGGAAACACTGCATGTTGGTGAAGGGCTTATTCAAGAAGAATCAGCCGAGTGGTTCTTGTGGGAGAACAACTCCATTTGGCTCACTAACTTCACACACCATCAGGCTTCCAAGCAGCTCTCAAGGAAACTCAGTTTTCACACTCTATGCTTAGTGCCCTTTGAGTGCATTATCTAGGAATGAACCTGGTAGAGCATCCCACACAAACGAATGCTCCACATGCGGGTTTCACATGCCACCAACTCCACATTCACAGGCAACTTCAGCGCCACAGCCGTTTTCAGATAGCCCTCAATGCAAAGGCTCTAGACGCAAATATTGGTGTGAGAGCTAATTCAATCAAGGAAACACTGCATGTTGGTGAAGGGCATATTGAAGAAGGATCAGCCGAGTGGTTCTTGTGGGAGAACAACTCCATTTGGCTCACTAACTTCACACACCATCAGGCTTCCAAGCAGCTCTCAAGGAAACTCAGTTTTCACACTCTATGCTTAGTGCCCTTTGAGTGCATTATCTAGGAATGAACCTGGTAGAGCATCCCACATAAACGAATGCTCCACATGCGGGTTTCACATGCCACCAACGCCACATTCTCAGGCAACTTCAGTGCCACAGCCGTTTTCAGATAGCCCTCAATGCAAAGGCTCTAGACGCAAATATTGGTGTGAGAGCTAATTCAATCAAGGAAACACTGCATGTTGGTGAAGGGCATATTGAAGAAGGATCAGCCGAGTGGTTCTTGTGGGAGAACAACTCCATTTGGCTCACTAACTTCACACACCATCAGGCTTCCAAGCAGCTCTCAAGGAAACTCAGTTTTCACACTCTATGCTTACTGCCCTTTGTATGGCTAGGACTGAAATGAACCTGGTAGAGCATCCCACACAAACGAATGCTCCACATGCGGTTTTCACATGCCACCAACTCCACATTCACAGGCAACTTCAGCGCCACAGCCGTTTTCAGATAGCCCTCACTGCAAAGGCTGTAGACGCAAATATTGCTGTGAGAGCTAATTCAATCAAGGAAACACTGCATGTTGGTGAAGGGCATATTGAAGAAGGATCAGCCGAGTGGTTCTTGTGGGAGAACAACTCCATTTGGCTCACTAACTTCACACACCATCAGGCTTAAAAGCAGCTCTCAAGGAAACTCAGTTTTCACACTCTATGCTTAGTGCCCTTTGAGTGCATTATCTAGGAATGAACCTGGTAGAGCATACCACACAAACGAATGCTCCACATGCGGGTTTCACATGCCACCAACTCCACATTCACAGGCAACTTCAGCGCCACAGCCGTTTTCAGATAGCCCTCAATGCAAAGGCTCTAGACGCAAATATTGGTGTGAGAGCTAATTCAATCAAGGAAACACTGCATGTTGGTGAAGGGCATATTGAAGAAGGATCAGCCGAGTGGTTCTTGTGGCAGAACAACTCCATTTGGCTCACTAACTTCACACACCATCAGGCTTCCAAGCAGCTCTCAAGGAAACTCAGTTTTCACACTCTATGCTTAGTGCCCTTTGAGTGCATTATCTAGGAATGAACCTGGTAGAGCATCCCACATAAACGAATGCTCCACATGCGGGTTTCACATGCCACCAACGCCACATTCTCAGGCAACTTCAGTGCCACAGCCGTTTTCAGATAGCCCTCAATGCAAAGGCTCTAGACGCAAATATTGGTGTGAGAGCTAATTCAATCAAGGAAACACTGCATGTTGGTGAAGGGCATATTGAAGAAGGATCAGCCGAGTGGTTCTTGTGGGAGAACAACTCCATTTGGCTCACTAACTTCACACACCATCAGGCTTCCAAGCAGCTCTCAAGGAAACTCAGTTTTCACACTCTATGCTTAGTGCCCTTTGAGTGCATTATCTAGGAATGAACCTGGTAGAGCATCCCACACAAACGAATGCTCCACATGCGGGTTTCACATGCCACCAACTCCACATTCTCAGGCAACTTCTGCGCCACAGCCGTTTTCAGATAGCCCTCAATGCAAAGGCTCTAGACGCAAATATTGGTGTGAGAGCTAATTCAATCAAGGAAACACTGCATGTTGGTGAAGGGCATATTGAAGAAGGATCAGCCGAGTGGTTCTTGTGGGAGAACAACTCCATTTGGCTCACTAACTTCACACACCATCAGGCTTCCAAGCAGCTCTCAAGGAAACTCAGTTTTCACACTCTATGCTTAGTGCCCTTTGAGTGCATTATCTAGGAATGAACCTGGTAGAGCATCCCACACAAACGAATGCTCCACATGCGGGTTTCACATGCCACCAACTCCACATTCACAGGCAACTTCAGCGCCACAGCCGTTTTCAGATAGCCCTCAATGCAAAGGCTCTAGACGCAAATATTGGTGTGAGAGCTAATTCAATCAAGGAAACACTGCATGTTGGTGAAGGGCATTTTGAAGAAGGATCAGTCGAGTGGTTCTTGTGGGAGAACAACTCCATTTGGCTCACTAACTTCACACACCATCAGGCTTCCAAGCAGCTCTCAAGGAAACTCAGTTTTCACACTCTATGCTTAGTTCTCTATGAGTGCCTAGGACTGAAATGAAGCCTGGTCAACATCCCACACAAACGAATGCTCCACATGCGGGTTTCACATGCCACCAACTCCACATTCTCAGGCAACTTCAGCGCCACAGCCGTTTTCAGATAGCCCTCACTGCAAAGGCTCTAGACGCAAATATTGGTGTGAGAGCTAATTCAATCAAGGAAACACTGCATGTTGGTGAAGGGCATATTGAAGAAGTTTCAGCCGAGTGGTTCTTGTGGGAGAGCAACTCCATTTGGCTCACTAGCTTCACACACCATCAGGCTTCCAAGCAGCTCTCAAGGAAACTCAGTTTTCACACTCTATGCTTAGTGCTCTTTGTGTGCCTAGGACTGAAATGAAGCTTGGTCAGCATCCCACACAAACGAATGCTCCACATGCGGGTTTCACATGCCACCAACTCCACATTCACAGGCAACTTCAGCGCCACAGCCGTTTTCAGATAGCCCTCAATGCAAAGGCTCTAGACGCAAATATTGGTGTGAGAGCTAATTCAATCAAGGAAACACTGCATGTTGGTGAAGGGCATATTGAAGAAGGATCAGCCGAGTGGTTCTTGTGGGAGAACAACTCCATTTGGCTCACTAACTTCACACACCATCAGGCTTCCAAGCAGCTCTCAAGGAAACTCAGTTTTCACACTCTATGCTTAGTTCTCTGTGAGTGCCTAGGACTGAAATGAATCTTGGTCAACATCCCTCACAAACGAATGCTCCACATGCGGTTTTCACATGCCACCAACTCCACATTCTCAGGCAACTTCAGTGCCACAGCCGTTTTCAGATAGCCCTCACTGCAAAGGCTCCAGACGCAAATATTGGTGTGAGAGCTAATTCAATCAAGGAAACACTGCATGTTGGTGAAGGGCATATTGAAGAAGGATCAGCCGAGTGGTTCTTGTGGGAGAACAACTCCATTTGGCTCACTAACTTCACACACCATCAGGCTTCCAAGCAGCTCTCAAGGAAACTCAGTTTTCACACTCTATGCTTAGTGCCCTTTGAGTGCATTATCTAGGAATGAACCTGGTAGAGCATCCCACACAAACGAATGCTCCACATGTTCACATGCCACCAACTCCACATTCTCAGGCAACTTCAGCGCCACAGCCGTTTTCAGATAGCCCTCACTGCAAAGGCTCCAGAAGCAAATATTGGTGTGAGAGCTAATTCAATCAAGGAAACACTGCATGTTGGTGAAGGGCATATTGAAGAAGGATCAGCCGAGTGGTTCTTGTGGGAGAACAACTCCATTTGGCTCACTAACTTCACACACCATCAGGCTTCCAAGCAGCTCTCAAGGAAACTCAGTTTTCACACTCTATGCTTAGTGCCCTTTGAGTGCATTATCTAGGAATGAACCTGGTAGAGCATCCCACACAAACGAATGCTCCACATGCGGGTTTCACATGCCACCAACTCCACATTCTCAGGCAACTTCAGCGCCACAGCCGTTTTCAGATAGCCCTCAATGCAAAGGCTCTAGACGCAAATATTGGTGTGAGAGCTAATTCAATCAAGTAAACACTGCATGTTGGTGAAGGGCATATTGAAGAAGGATCAGCCGAGTGGTTCTTGTGGGAGAACAACTCCATTTGGCTCACTAACTTCACACATCATCAGGCTTCCAAGCAGCTCTCAAGGAAACTCAGTTTTCACACTCTATGCTTAGTGCTCTTTGAGTGCATTATCTAGGAATGAACCTGGTAGAGCATCCCACACAAACGAATGCTCCACATGCGGGCTTCACATGCCACCAACTCCACATTCACAGGCAACTTCAGCGCCACAGCCGTTTTCAGATAGCCCTCAATGCAAAGGCTCTAGACGCAAATATTGGTGTGAGAGCTAATTCAATCAAGGAAACACTGCATGTTGGTGAAGGGCATATTGAAGAAGGATCAGCCGAGTGGTTCTTGTGGGAGAACAACTCCATTTGGCTCACTAACTTCACACACCATCAGGCTTCCAAAGCAGCTCTCAAGGAAACTCAGTTTTCACAATCTATGCTTAGTGCCCTTTGAGTGCATTATCTAGGAATGAACCTGGTAGAGCATCCCACACAAACGAATGCTCCACATGCGGTTTTCACATGCCACCAACGTCCACATTCTCAGGCAACTTCAGTGCCACAGCCGTTTTCAGATAGCCCTCAATGCAAAGGATCTAGACGCAAATATTGGTGTGAGAGCTAATTCAATCAAGGAAACACTGCATGTTGGTGAAGGGCATATTGAAGAAGGATCAGCCGAGTGGTTCTTGTGGGAGAACAACTCCATTTGGCTCACTAACTTCACACACCATCAGGCTTCCAAGCAGCTCTCAAGGAAACTCAGTTTTCACACTCTATGCTTAGTGCTCTGCGAGTGCCTAGGACTGAAATGAAGCTTGGGCAACATCCCACACAAACGAATGCTCCACATGCGGGTTTCACATGGACCAACTCCACATTCTCAGGCAACTTCAGTGCCACAGCCGTTTTCAGATAGCCCTCAATGCAAAGGCTCCAGACGCAAATATTGGTGTGAGAGCTAATTCAATCAAGGAAACACTGCATGTTGGTGAAGGGGCATATTGAAGAAGGATCAGCCGAGTGGTTCTTGTGGGAGAACAACTCCATTTGGCTCACTAACTTCACACACCATCAGGCTTCCAAGCAGCTCTCAAGGAAAACTCAGTTTTTCACACTCTATGCTTAGTGCCCTTTGAGTGCATTATCTAGGAATGAACCTGGTTAGAGCATCCCACACAAACGAATGCTCCACATGCGGGTTTCACATGCCACCAACTCCACATTCACAGGCCACTTCAGCGCCACAGCCATTTTCAGATAGCCCTCAATGCAAAGGCTCTAGACGCAAATATTGGTGTGAGAGCTAATTCAATCAAGGAAACACTGCATGTTGGTGAAGGGCATATTGAAGAAGGATCAGCCGAGTGGTTCTTGTGGGAGAACAACTCCATTTGGCTCACTAACTTCACACACCATCAGCTTCCAAGCAGCTCTGAAGGAAACTCAGTTTTCACACTCTATGCTTAGTGCCCTTTGTATGGCTAGGACTGAAATGAACCTGGTAGAGCATCCCACACAAACGAATGCTCCACATGCGGTTTTCACATGCCACCAACTCCACATTCACAGGCAACTTCAGCGCCACAGCCGTTTTCAGATAGCCCTCAATGCAAAGGCTCTAGACGCAAATATTGGTGTGAGAGCTAATTCAATCAAGGAAACACTGCATGTTGGTGAAGGGCATTTTGAAGAAGGATCAGTCGAGTGGTTCTTGTGGGAGAACAACTCCATTTGGCTCACTAACTTCACACACCATCAGGCTTCCAAGCAGCTCTCAAGGAAACTCAGTTTTCACACTCTATGCTTAGTGCCCTTTGAGTGCATTATCTAGGAATGAACCTGGTAGAGCATCCCACACAAACGAATGCTCCACATGCGGGTTTCACATGCCACCAACTCCACATTCACAGGCAACTTCAGCGCCACAGCCGTTTTCAGATAGCCCTCAATGCAAAGGCTCTAGACGCAAATATTGGTGTGAGAGCTAATTCAATCAAGGAAACACTGCATGTTGGTGAAGGGCATATTGAAGAAGGATCAGCCGAGTGGTTCTTGTGGGAGAACAACTCCATTTGGCTCACTAACTTCACACACCATCAGGCTTCCAAGCAGCTCTCAAGGAAACTCAGTTTTCACACTCTATGCTTAGAGCCCTTTGAATGCATTATCTAGGAATGAACCTGGTAGAGCATCCCACACAAACGAATGTTCCACATGCGGGTTTCACATGCCACCAACTCCACATTCACAGGCAACTTCAGCGCCACAGCTGTTTTCAGATAGCCCTCATTGCAAGGCTCTAGACGCAAATATTGGTGTGAGAGCTAATTCAATCAAGGAAACACTGCATGTTGGTGAAGGGCATATTGAAGAAGGATCAGCCGAGTGGTTCTTGTGGGAGAACAACTCCATTTGGCTCACTACACACACCATCAGGCTTCCAAGCAGCTCTCAAGGAAACTCAGTGTTTCACACTCTATGCTTAGTGCCCTTTGAGTGCATTATCAAGAATGAACCTGGTAGAGCATCCCACACAAACGAATGCTCCACATGCGGGTTTCACATGCCACCAACTCCACATTCACAGGCAACTTCAGCGCCACAGCCGTTTTCAGATAGCCCTCAATGCAAAGGCTCTAGTCGCAAATATTGGTGTGAGAGCTAATTCAATCAAGGAAACACTGCATGTTGGTGAAGGGCATTTTGAAGAAGGATCAGTCGAGTGGTTCTTGTGGGAGAACAACTCCATTTGGCTCACTAACTTCACACACCATCAGGCTTCCAAGCAGCTCTCAAGGAAACTCAGTTTTCACACTCTATGCTTAGTGCCCTTTGAGTGCATTATCTAGGAATGAACCTGGTAGAGCATCCCACACAAACGAATGCTCCACATGCGGTTTTCACATGCCAATAACTCCACATTCTCAGGCAACTTCAGTGCCACAGCCGTTTTCAGATAGCCCTCAATGCAAAGGATCTAGACGCAAATATTGGTGTGAGAGCTAATTCAATCAAGGAAACACTGCATGTTGGTGAAGGGCATATTGAAGAAGGATCAGCCGAGTGGTTCTTGTGGGAGAACAACTCCATTTGGCTCACTAACTTCACACACCATCAGGCTTCCAAGCAGCTCTCAAGGAAACTCAGTTTTCACACTCTATGCTTAGTGCCCTTTGAGTGCATTATCTAGGAATGAACCTGGTAGAGCATCCCACACAAACGAATGCTCCACATGCGGGTTTCACATGCCACCAACTCCACATTCACAGGCAACTTCAGCGCCACAGCCATTTTCAGATAGCCCTCAATGCAAAGGCTCTAGACGCAAATATTGGTGTGAGAGCTAATTCAATCAAGGAAACACTGCATGTTGGTGAAGGGCATATTGAAGAAGGATCAGCCGAGTGGTTCTTGTGGGAGAACAACTCCATTTGGCTCACTAACTTCACACACCATCAGGCTTCCAAGCAGCTCTCAAGGAAACTCAGTTTTCACACTCTATGCTTAGTGCCCTTTGTATGGCTAGGACTGAAATGAACCTGGTAGAGCATCCCACACAAACGAATGCTCCACATGCGGGTTTCACATGCCACCAACTCCACATTCACAGGCAACTTCAGCGCCACAGCCGTTTTCAGATAGCCCTCAATGCAAAGGCTCTAGACGCAAATATTGGTGTGAGAGCTAATTCAATCAAGGAAACACTGCATGTTGGTGAAGGGCATATTGAAGAAGGATCAGTCGAGTGGTTCTTGTGGGAGAACAACTCCATTTGGCTCACTAACTTCACACACCATCAGGCTTCCAAGCAGCTCTCAAGGAAACTCAGTTTTCACACTCTATGCTTAGTGCTCTTTGAGTGCATTATCTAGGAATGAACCTGGTAGAGCATCCCACACAAACGAATGCTCCACATGCGGGTTTCACATGCCACCAACTCCACAATCACAGGCAACTTCAGCGCCACAGCCGTTTTCAGATAGCCCTCAATGCAAAATCTCTAGACACAAATATTGGTGTGAGAGCTAATTCAATCAAGGAAACACTGCATGTTGGTGAAGGGCATATTGAAGAAGGATCAGCCGAGTGGTTCTTGTGGGAGAACAACTCCATTTGGCTCACTAACTTCACACACCATCAGGCTTCCAAGCAGCTCTCAAGGAAACTCAGTTTTCACACTCTATGCTTAGTGCCCTTTGAGTGCATTATCTAGGAATGAACCTGGTAGAGCATCCCACACAAACGAATGCTCCACATGCGGGTTTCACATGCCACCAACTCCACATTCACAGGCAACTTCAGCGCCACAGCCGTTTTCAGATAGCCCTCAATGCAAAGGCTCTAGACGCAAATATTGGTGTGAGAGCTAATTCAATCAAGAAAACACTGCATGTTGGTGAAGGGCATATTGAAGAAGGATCAGCCAAGTGGTTCTTGTGGGAGAACAACTCCATTTGGCTCACTAACTTCACACACCATCAGGCTTCCAAGCAGCTCTCAAGGAAACTCAGTTTTCACACTCTATGCTTAGTGCCCTTTGAGTGCATTATCTAGGAATGAACCTGGTAGAGCATCCCACACAAACGAATGCTCCACATGCGGGTTTCACATGCCACCAACTCCACATTCACAGGCAACTTCAGCGCCACAGCCGTTTTCAGATAGCCCTCAATGCAAAGGCTCTAGACGCAAATATTGGTGTGAGAGCTAATTCAATCAAGGAAACACTGCATGTTGGTGAAGGGCATATTGAAGAAGGATCAGCCGAGTGGTTCTTGTGGGAGAACAACTCCATTTGGCTCACTAACTTCACACACCATCAGGCTTCCAAGCAGCTCTCAAGGAAACTCAGTTTTCACACTCTATGCTTAGTGCTCTTTGTGTGCCTAGGACTGAAATGAAGCTGGTAGAGCATCCCACACAAACGAATGCTCCACATGCGGGTTTCACATGCCACCAACTCCACAATCACAGGCAACTTCAGCGCCACAGCATTTTCAGATAGCCCTCAATGCAAAGGCTCTAGACACAAATATTGGTGTGAGAGCTAATTCAATCAAGGAAACACTGCATGTTGGTGAAGGGCATATTGAAGAAGGATCAGCCGAGTGGTTCTTGTGGGAGAACAACTCCATTTGGCTCACTAACTTCACACACCATCAGGCTTCCAAGCAGCTCTCAAGGAAACTCAGTTTTCACACTCTATGCTTAGTGCCCTTTGTATGGCTAGGACTGAAATGAAGCTTGGTCAGCATCCCACACAAACGAATGCTCCACATGCGGGTTTCACATGCCACCAACTCCACATTCACAGGCAACTTCAGCGCCACAGCCGTTTTCAGATAGCCCTCAATGCAAAGGCTCTAGACGCAAATATTGGTGTGAGAGCTAATTCAATCAAGGAAACACTGCATGTTGGTGAAGGGCATATTGAAGAAGGATCAGCCGAGTGGTTCTTGTGGGAGAACAACTCCATTTGGCTCACTAACTTCACACACCATCAGGCTTCCAAGCAGCTCTCAAGGAAACTCAGTTTTCACACTCTATGCATAGTGCCCTTTGAGTGCATTATCTAGGAATGAACCTGGTAGAGCATCCCAAACAAATGAATGCTCCACATGCGGTTTTCACATCCCACCAACTCCACATTCACAGGCAACTTCAGCGCCACAGCCGTTTTCAGATAGCCCTCAATGCAAAGGCTCTAGACGCAAATATTGGTGTGAGAGCTAATTCAATCAAGAAAACACTGCATGTTGGTGAAGGGCATATTGAAGAAGGATCAGCCGAGTGGTTCTTGTGGGAGAACAACTCCATTTGGCTCACTAACTTCACACACCATCAGGCTTCCAAGCTGCTCTCAAGGAAACTCAGTTTTCACACTCTATGCTTAGTGCCCTTTGAGTGCATTATCTAGGAATGAACCTGGTAGAGCATCCCACACAAACGAATGCTCCAAATGCGGGTTTCACATGCCACCAACTCCACATTCACAGGCAACTTCAGCGCC
Source organism: Ochotona princeps (assembly GCF_030435755.1). Taxonomy (NCBI): domain Eukaryota; kingdom Metazoa; phylum Chordata; class Mammalia; order Lagomorpha; family Ochotonidae; genus Ochotona; species Ochotona princeps. The sequence continues at coordinate 57,710 of NW_026701785.1, read as the reverse complement.
ACAGCCGTTTTCAGATAGCCCTCAATGCAAAGGCTCTAGACGCAAATATTGGTGTGAGAGCTAATTCAATCAAGGAAACACTGCATGTTGGTGAAGGGCATATTGAAGAAGGATCAGCCGAGTGGTTCTTGTGGGAGAACAACTCCATTTGGCTCACTAACTTCACACACCATCAGGCTTCCAAGCAGCTCTCAAGGAAACTCAGTTTTCACACTCTATGCATAGTGCCCTTTGAGTGCATTATCTAGGAATGAACCTGGTAGAGCATCCCAAACAAATGAATGCTCCACATGCGGTTTTCACATCCCACCAACTCCACATTCACAGGCAACTTCAGCGCCACAGCCGTTTTCAGATAGCCCTCAATGCAAAGGCTCTAGACGCAAATATTGGTGTGAGAGCTAATTCAATCAAGAAAACACTGCATGTTGGTGAAGGGCATATTGAAGAAGGATCAGCCGAGTGGTTCTTGTGGGAGAACAACTCCATTTGGCTCACTAACTTCACACACCATCAGGCTTCCAAGCTGCTCTCAAGGAAACTCAGTTTTCACACTCTATGCTTAGTGCCCTTTGAGTGCATTATCTAGGAATGAACCTGGTAGAGCATCCCACACAAACGAATGCTCCACATGCGGGTTTCACATGCCACCAACTCCACATTCACAGGCAACTTCAGCGCCACAGCCGTTTTCAGATAGCCCTCAATGCAAAGGCTCTAGACGCAAATATTGGTGTGAGAGCTAATTCAATCAAGGAAACACTGCATGTTGGTGAAGGGCATATTGAAGAAGGATCAGCCGAGTGGTTCTTGTGGGAGAACAACTCCATTTGGCTCACTAACTTCACACACCATCAGGCTTCCAAGCAGCTCTCAAGGAAACTCAGTTTTCACACTCTATACTTAGTGCCCTTTGAGTGCATTATCTAGGAATGAACCTGGTAGAGCATCCCACACAAACGAATGCTCCACATGCGGGTTTCACATGCCACCAACTCCACATTCACAGGCAACTTCAGCGCCACAGCCGTTTTCAGATAGCCCTCAATGCAAAGGCTCTAGACGCAAATATTGGTGTGAGAGCTAATTCAATCAAGAAAACACTGCATGTTGGTGAAGGGCATATTGAAGAAGGATCAGCCGAGTGGTTCTTGTGGGAGAACAACTCCATTTGGCTCACTAACTTCACACACCATCAGGCTTCCAAGCTGCTCTCAAGGAAACTCAGTTTTCACACTCTATGCTTAGTGCCCTTTGAGTGCATTATCTAGGAATGAACCTGGTAGAGCATCCCACACAAACGAATGCTCCACATGCGGGTTTCACATGCCACCAACTCCACATTCACAGGCAACTTCAGCGCCACAGCCGTTTTCAGATAGCCCTCAATGCAAAGGCTCTAGACGCAAATATTGGTGTGAGAGCTAATTCAATCAAGGAAACACTGCATGTTGGTGAAGGGCATATTGAAGAAGGATCAGCCGAGTGGTTCTTGTGGGAGAACAACTCCATTTGGCTCACTAACTTCACACACCATCAGGCTTCCAAGCAGCTCTCAAGGAAACTCAGTTTTCACACTCTATACTTAGTGCCCTTTGAGTGCATTATCTAGGAATGAACCTGGTAGAGCATCCCACACAAACGAATGCTCCACATGCGGGTTTCACATGCCACCAACTCCACATTCACAGGCAACTTCAGCGCCACAGCCGTTTTCAGATAGCCCTCAATGCAAAGGCTCTAGACGCAAATATTGGTGTGAGAGCTAATTCAATCAAGGAAACACTGCATGTTGGTGAAGGGCATATTGCAGAAGGATCAGCCGAGTGGTTCTTGTGGGAGAACAACTCCATTTAGCTGACTAACTTCACACACCATCAGGCTTCCAAGCAGCTCTCAAGGAAACTCAGTTTTCACACTCTATGCTTAGTGCTCTTTGTGTGCCTAGGACTGAAATGAAGCTTGGTCAGCATCCCACACAAACGAATGCTCCACATGCGGGTTTCACATGCCACCAACTCCACATTCTCAGGCAACTTCAGCGCCACAGCCGTTTTCAGATAGCCCTCAATGCAAAGGCTCTAGACGCAAATATTGGTGTGAGAGCTAATTCAATCAAGGAAACACTGCATGTTGGTGAAGGGCATATTGAAGAAGGATCAGCCGAGTGGTTCTTGTGGGAGAACAACTCCATTTGGCTCACTAACTTCACACACCATCAGGCTTCCAAGCAGCTCTCAAGGAAACTCAGTTTTCACACTCTATGCATAGTGCCCTTTGAGTGCATTATCTAGGAATGAACCTGGTAGAGCATCCCAAACAAATGAATGCTCCACATGCGGTTTTCACATCCCACCAACTCCACATTCACAGGCAACTTCAGCGCCACAGCCGTTTTCAGATAGCCCTCAATGCAAAGGCTCTAGACGCAAATATTGGTGTGAGAGCTAATTCAATCAAGAAAACACTGCATGTTGGTGAAGGGCATATTGAAGAAGGATCAGCCGAGTGGTTCTTGTGGGAGAACAACTCCATTTGGCTCACTAACTTCACACACCATCAGGCTTCCAAGCAGCTCTCAAGGAAACTCAGTTTTCACACTCTATGTTTAGTGCCCTTTGACTGCATTATCTAGGAATGAACCTGGTAGAGCATCCCACACAAACGAATGTTCCACATGCGGTTTTCACATGCCACCAACTCCACATTCACAGGCAACTTCAGCGACACAGCTGTTTTCAGATAGCCCTCAATGCAAAGGCTCTAGACGCAAATATTGGTGTGAGAGCTAATTCAATCAAGGAAACACTGCATGTTGGTGAAGGGCATATTGAAGAAGGATCAGCCGAGTGGTTCTTGTGGCAGGAGAACAACTCCATTTGGCTCACTAACTTCACACACCATCAGGCTTCCAAGCAGCTCTCAAGGAAACTCAGTTTTCACACTCTATGCATAGTGCCCTTTGAGTGCATTATCTAGGAATGAACCTGGTAGAGCATCCCAAACAAATGAATGCTCCACATGCGGTTTTCACATCCCACCAACTCCACATTCACAGGCAACTTCAGCGCCACAGCCGTTTTCAGATAGCCCTCAATGCAAAGGCTCTAGACGCAAATATTGGTGTGAGAGCTAATTCAATCAAGGAAACACTGCATGTTGGTGAAGGGCATATTGCAGAAGGATCAGCCGAGTGGTTCTTGTGGGAGAACAACTCCATTTAGCTGACTAACTTCACACACCATCAGGCTTCCAAGCAGCTCTCAAGGAAACTCAGTTTTCACACTCTATGCTTAGTGCTCTTTGTGTGCCTAGGACTGAAATGAAGCTTGGTCAGCATCCCACACAAACGAATGCTCCACATGCGGGTTTCACATGCCACCAACTCCACATTCTCAGGCAACTTCAGCGCCACAGCCGTTTTCAGATAGCCCTCAATGCAAAGGCTCTAGACGCAAATATTGGTGTGAGAGCTAATTCAATCAAGGAAACACTGCATGTTGGTGAAGGGCATATTGAAGAAGGATCAGCCGAGTGGTTCTTGTGGGAGAACAACTCCATTTGGCTCACTAACTTCACACACCATCAGGCTTCCAAGCAGCTCTCAAGGAAACTCAGTTTTCACACTCTATGCTTAGTGCTCTATGAGTGCCTAGGACTGAAATGAAGCTTGGTCAACATCCCACACAAACGAATGCTCCACATGCGGGTTTCACATGCCACCAACTCAACATTCTCAGGCAACTTCAGCGCCACAGCCGTTTTCAGATAGCCCTCAATGCAAAGGCTCTAGAGCAAATATTGGTGTGAGAGCTAATTCAATCAAGGAAACACTGCATGTTGGTGAAGGGCATATTGAAGAAGGATCAGCCGAGTGGTTCTTGTGGGAGAACAACTCCATTTGGCTCACTAACTTCACACACCATCAGGCTTCCAAGCAGCTCTCAAGGAAACTCAGTTTTCACACTCTATACTTAGTGCCCTTTGAGTGCATTATCTAGGAATGAACCTGGTAGAGCATCCCACACAAACGAATGCTCCACATGCGGGTTTCACATGCCACCAACTCCACATTCACAGGCAACTTCAGCGCCACAGCCGTTTTCAGATAGCCCTCAATGCAAAGGCTCTAGACGCAAATATTGGTGTGAGAGCTAATTCAATCAAGGAAACACTGCATGTTGGTGAAGGGCATATTGCAGAAGGATCAGCCGAGTGGTTCTTGTGGGAGAACAACTCCATTTAGCTGACTAACTTCACACACCATCAGGCTTCCAAGCAGCTCTCAAGGAAACTCAGTTTTCACACTCTATGCTTAGTGCTCTTTGTGTGCCTAGGACTGAAATGAAGCTTGGTCAGCATCCCACACAAACGAATGCTCCACATGCGGGTTTCACATGCCACCAACTCCACATTCTCAGGCAACTTCAGCGCCACAGCCGTTTTCAGATAGCCCTCAATGCAAAGGCTCTAGACGCAAATATTGGTGTGAGAGCTAATTCAATCAAGGAAACACTGCATGTTGGTGAAGGGCATATTGAAGAAGGATCAGCCGAGTGGTTCTTGTGGGAGAACAACTCCATTTGGCTCACTAACTTCACACACCATCAGGCTTCCAAGCAGCTCTCAAGGAAACTCAGTTTTCACACTCTATGCATAGTGCCCTTTGAGTGCATTATCTAGGAATGAACCTGGTAGAGCATCCCAAACAAATGAATGCTCCACATGCGGTTTTCACATCCCACCAACTCCACATTCACAGGCAACTTCAGCGCCACAGCCGTTTTCAGATAGCCCTCAATGCAAAGGCTCTAGACGCAAATATTGGTGTGAGAGCTAATTCAATCAAGAAAACACTGCATGTTGGTGAAGGGCATATTGAAGAAGGATCAGCCGAGTGGTTCTTGTGGGAGAACAACTCCATTTGGCTCACTAACTTCACACACCATCAGGCTTCCAAGCAGCTCTCAAGGAAACTCAGTTTTCACACTCTATGTTTAGTGCCCTTTGACTGCATTATCTAGGAATGAACCTGGTAGAGCATCCCACACAAACGAATGTTCCACATGCGGTTTTCACATGCCACCAACTCCACATTCACAGGCAACTTCAGCGACACAGCTGTTTTCAGATAGCCCTCAATGCAAAGGCTCTAGACGCAAATATTGGTGTGAGAGCTAATTCAATCAAGGAAACACTGCATGTTGGTGAAGGGCATATTGAAGAAGGATCAGCCGAGTGGTTCTTGTGGCAGGAGAACAACTCCATTTGGCTCACTAACTTCACACACCATCAGGCTTCCAAGCAGCTCTCAAGGAAACTCAGTTTTCACACTCTATGCATAGTGCCCTTTGAGTGCATTATCTAGGAATGAACCTGGTAGAGCATCCCAAACAAATGAATGCTCCACATGCGGTTTTCACATCCCACCAACTCCACATTCACAGGCAACTTCAGCGCCACAGCCGTTTTCAGATAGCCCTCAATGCAAAGGCTCTAGACGCAAATATTGGTGTGAGAGCTAATTCAATCAAGGAAACACTGCATGTTGGTGAAGGGCATATTGCAGAAGGATCAGCCGAGTGGTTCTTGTGGGAGAACAACTCCATTTAGCTGACTAACTTCACACACCATCAGGCTTCCAAGCAGCTCTCAAGGAAACTCAGTTTTCACACTCTATGCTTAGTGCTCTTTGTGTGCCTAGGACTGAAATGAAGCTTGGTCAGCATCCCACACAAACGAATGCTCCACATGCGGGTTTCACATGCCACCAACTCCACATTCTCAGGCAACTTCAGCGCCACAGCCGTTTTCAGATAGCCCTCAATGCAAAGGCTCTAGACGCAAATATTGGTGTGAGAGCTAATTCAATCAAGGAAACACTGCATGTTGGTGAAGGGCATATTGAAGAAGGATCAGCCGAGTGGTTCTTGTGGGAGAACAACTCCATTTGGCTCACTAACTTCACACACCATCAGGCTTCCAAGCAGCTCTCAAGGAAACTCAGTTTTCACACTCTATGCTTAGTGCTCTATGAGTGCCTAGGACTGAAATGAAGCTTGGTCAACATCCCACACAAACGAATGCTCCACATGCGGGTTTCACATGCCACCAACTCAACATTCTCAGGCAACTTCAGCGCCACAGCCGTTTTCAGATAGCCCTCAATGCAAAGGCTCTAGACGCAAATATTGGTGTGAGAGCTAATTCAATCAAGGAAACACTGCATGTTGGTGAAGGGCATATTGAAGAAGGATCAGCCGAGTGGTTCTTGTGGGAGAACAACTCCATTTGGCTCACTAACTTCACACACCATCAGGCTTCCAAGCAGCTCTCAAGGAAACTCAGTTTTCACACTCTATGCTTAGTGCTCTATGAGTGCCTAGGACTGAAATGAAGCTTGGTCAACATCCCACACAAACGAATGCTCCACATGCGGGTTTCACATGCCACCAACTCAACATTCTCAGGCAACTTCAGCGCCACAGCCGTTTTCAGATAGCCCTCAATGCAAAGGCTCTAGACGCAAATATTGGTGTGAGAGCTAATTCAATCAAGGAAACACTGCATGTTGGTGAAGGGCATATTGAAGAAGGATCAGCCGAGTGGTTCTTGTGGGAGAACAACTCCATTTGGCTCACTAACTTCACACACCATCAGGCTTCCAAGCAGCTCTCAAGGAAACTCAGTTTTCACACTCTATGCATAGTGCCCTTTGAGTGCATTATCTAGGAATGAACCTGGTAGAGCATCCCAAACAAATGAATGCTCCACATGCGGTTTTCACATCCCACCAACTCCACATTCACAGGCAACTTCAGCGCCACAGCCGTTTTCAGATAGCCCTCAATGCAAAGGCTCTAGACGCAAATATTGGTGTGAGAGCTAATTCAATCAAGAAAACACTGCATGTTGGTGAAGGGCATATTGAAGAAGGATCAGCCGAGTGGTTCTTGTGGGAGAACAACTCCATTTGGCTCACTAACTTCACACACCATCAGGCTTCCAAGCTGCTCTCAAGGAAACTCAGTTTTCACACTCTATGCTTAGTGCCCTTTGAGTGCATTATCTAGGAATGAACCTGGTAGAGCATCCCACACAAACGAATGCTCCACATGCGGGTTTCACATGCCACCAACTCCACATTCACAGGCAACTTCAGCGCCACAGCCGTTTTCAGATAGCCCTCAATGCAAAGGCTCTAGACGCAAATATTGGTGTGAGAGCTAATTCAATCAAGGAAACACTGCATGTTGGTGAAGGGCATATTGCAGAAGGATCAGCCGAGTGGTTCTTGTGGGAGAACAACTCCATTTAGCTGACTAACTTCACACACCATCAGGCTTCCAAGCAGCTCTCAAGGAAACTCAGTTTTCACACTCTATGCTTAGTGCCCTTTGACTGCATTATCTAGGAATGAACCTGGTAGAGCATCCCACACAAACGAATGTTCCACATGCGGTTTTCACATGCCACCAACTCCACATTCACAGGCAACTTCAGCGACACAGCTGTTTTCAGATAGCCCTCAATGCAAAGGCTCTAGACGCAAATATTGGTGTGAGAGCTAATTCAATCAAGGAAACACTGCATGTTGGTGAAGGGCATATTGAAGAAGGATCAGCCGAGTGGTTCTTGTGGCAGGAGAACAACTCCATTTGGCTCACTAACTTCACACACCATCATGCTTCCAAGCAGCTCTCAAGGAAACTCAGTTTTCACACTCTATGCTTAGTGCCCTTTGAGTGCACTATCTAGGAATGAACCTGGTAGAGCATCCCACACAAACGAATGCTCCACATGCGGGTTTCACATGCCACCAACTCCACATTCACAGGCAACTTCAGCGCCACAGCCGTTTTCAGATAGGCCTCAATGCAAAGGCTCTAGATGCAAATATTGGTGTGAGAGCTAATTCAATCAAGGAAACACTGCATGTTGGTGAAGGGCATATTGAAGAAGGATCAGCCGAGTGGTTCTTGTGGGAGAACAACTCCATTTGGCTCACTAACTTCACACACCATCAGGCTTCCAAGCAGCTCTCAAGGAAACTCAGTTTTCACACTCTATGCTTAATGCCCTTTGAGCGCATTATCTAGAAATGAACCTGGTAGAGCATCCCACACAAATGAATGCTCCACATGCGGGTGTCACATGCCACCAACTCCACATTCACAGGCAACTTCAGCGCCACAGCCGTTTTCAGATAGCCCTCAATGCAAAGGCTCTAGACGCAAATATTGGTGTGAGAGCTAATTCAATCAAGGAAACACTGCATGTTGGTGAAGGGCATATTGAAGAAGGATCAGCCGAGTGGTTCTTGTGGGAGAACAACTCCATTTGGCTCACTAACTTCACACACCATCAGACTTCCAAGCAGCTCTCAAGGAAACTCAGTTTTCACACTCTATGCTTAGTGCTCTATGAGTGCCTAGGACTGAAATGAAGCTTGGTCAACATCCCACACAAACGAATGCTCCACATGCGGGTTTCACATGCCACCAACTCAACATTCTCAGGCAACTTCAGCGCCACAGCCGTTTTCAGATAGCCCTCAATGCAAAGGCTCTAGACGCAAATATTGGTGTGAGAGCTAATTCAATCAAGGAAACACTGCATGTTGGTGAAGGGCAATTTGAAGAACGATCAGCCGAGTGGTTCTTGTGAGAGAACAACTCCATTTGGCTCACTAACTTCACACACCATCAGGCTTCCAAGCAGCTCTCAAGGAAACTCAGTTTTCACACTCTATGCTTAGTGCCCTTTTAGTGCGTTATCTAGGAATGAACCTGGTAGAGCATCCCACACAAACGAATGCTCCACATGCGGGTTTCACATGCCACCAACTCCACATTCACAGGCAACTTCAGCGCCACAGCCGTTTTCAGATAGGCCTCAATGCAAAGGCTCTAGACGCAAATATTGGTGTGAGAGCTAATTCAATCAAGGAAACACTGCATGTTGGTGAAGGGCATATTGAAGAAGGATCAGCCGAGTGGTTCTTGTGGGAGAACAACTCCATTTGGCTCACTAACTTCACACACCATCAGGCTTCCAAGCAGCTCTCAAGGAAACTCAGTTTTCACACTCTATGCTTAATGACCTTTGAGTGCATTATCTAGAAATGAACCTGGTAGAGCATCCCACACAAATGAATGCTTCACATGCGGGTGTCACATGCCACCAACTCCACATTCTCAGGCAACTTCAGCGCCACAGCCGTTTTCAGATAGCCCTCAATGCAAAGGCTCTAGACGCAAATATTGGTGTGAGAGCTAATTCAATCAAGGAAACACTGCATGTTGGTGAAGGGCATATTGAAGAAGAATCAGCCGAGTGGTTCTTGTGGGAGAACAACTCCATTTGGCTCACTAACTTCACACACCATCAGGCTTCCAAGCAGCTCTCAAGGAAACTCAGTTTTCACACTCTATGCTTAGTGCCCTTTGAGTGCATTATCTAGGAATGAACCTGGTAGAGCATCCCACACAAACGAATGCTCCACATGCGGGTTTCACATGCCACCAACTCCACATTCACAGGCAACTTCAGCGCCACAGCCGTTTTCAGATAGCCCTCAATGCAAAGGCTCTAGACGCAAATATTGGTGTGAGAGCTAATTCAATCAAGGAAACACTGCATGTTGGTGAAGGGCATATTTGAAGAACGATCAGCCGAGTGGTTCTTGTGGGAGAACAACTCCATTTGGCTCACTAACTTGACACACCATCAGGCTTCCAAGCAGTTCTCAAGGAAACTCAGTTTTCACACTCTATGCTTAGTGCCCTTTGAATGCATTATCTAGGAATGAACCTGGTAGAGCATCCCACACAAACGAATGCTCCACATGCGGGTTTCACATGCCACCAACTCCACATTCACAGGCAACTTCAGCGCCACAGCCGTTTTCAGATAGCCCTCAATGCAAAGGCTCTAGACGCAAATATTGGTGTGAGAGCTAATTCAATCAAGGAAACACTGCATGTTGGTGAAGGGCATATTGAAGAAGGATCAGCCGAGTGGTTCTTGTGGGAGAACAACTCCATTTGGCTCGCTAACTTCACACACCATCAGGCTTCCAAGCAGCTCTCAAGGAAACTTAGTTTTCACACTCTATGTTTAGTGCCCTTTGACTGCATTATCTAGGAATGAACCTGGTAGAGCATCCTACACAAACGAATGCTCCACATGCGGTTTTCACATGCCACCAACTCCACATTCACAGGCAACTTCAGCGACACAGCTGTTTTCAGATAGCCCTCAATGCAAAGGCTCTAAACGCAAATATTGGTGTGAGAGCTAATTCAATCAAGGAAACACTGCATGTTGGTGAAGGGCATATTGCAGAAGGATCAGCCGAGTGTTTCTTGTGGGAGAACAACTCCATTTGGCTCACTAACTTCACACACCATCAGGCTTCCAAGCAGCTCTCAAGGAAACTCAGTTTTCACACTCTATGCTTAGTGCTCTTTGTGTGCCTAGGACTGAAATGAAGCTTGGTCAGCATCCCACACAAACGAATGCTCCACATGCGGTTTTCACATGCCACCAACTCCACATTCTCAGGCAACTTCAGCGCCACAGCCGTTTTCAGATAGCCCTCAATGCAAAGGCTCTAGACGCAAATATTGGTGTGAGAGCTAATTCAATCAAGGAAACACTGCATGTTGGTGAAGGGCATATTGAAGAAGGATCAGCCGAGTGGTTCTTGTGGGAGAACAACTCCATTTGGCTCACTAACTTCACACACCATCAGGCTTCCAAGCAGCTCTCAAGGAAACTCAGTTTTCACACTCTATGCTTAGTGCTCTATGAGTGCCTAGGACTGAAATGAAGCTTGGTCAACATCCCACACAAACGAATGCTCCACATGCGGGTTTCACATGCCACCAACTCAACATTCTCAGGCAACTTCAGCGCCACAGCCGTTTTCAGATAGCCCTCAATGCAAAGGCTCTAGACGCAAATATTGGTGTGAGAGCTAATTCAATCAAGGAAACACTGCATGTTGGTGAAGGGCAATTTGAAGAACGATCAGCCGAGTGGTTCTTGTGGGAGAACAACTCCATTTGGCTCACTAACTTCACACACCATCAGGCTTCCAAGCAGCTCTCAAGGAAACTCAGTTTTCACACTCTATGCTTAGTGCCCTTTGAGTGCATTATCTAGGAATGAACCTGGTAGAGCATCCCACACAAACGAATGCTCCACATGCGGGTTTCACATGCCACCAACTCCACATTCACAGGCAACTTCAGCGCCACAGCCGTTTTCAGATAGCCCTCAATGCAAAGGCTCTAGACGCAAATATTGGTGTGAGAGCTAATTCAATCAAGGAAACACTGCATGTTGGTGAAGGGCATATTGAAGAAGGATCAGCCGAGTGGTTCTTGTGGGAGAACAACTCCATTTGGCTCACTACAAACACCATCAGGATTCCAAGCAGCTCTCAAGGAAACTCAGTTTGCACACTCTATGTTTAGTGCCCTTTGAATGCATTATCTAGGAATGAACCTGGTAGAGCATCCCACACAAACGAATGCTCCACATGCGGTTTTCACATGCCACCAACTCCACATTCACAGGCAACTTCAGCGCCACAGCCGTTTTCAGATAGCCCTCAATGCAAAGGCTCTAGACGCAAATATTGGTGTGAGAGCTAATTCAATCAAGGAAACACTGCATGTTGGTGAAGGGCATATTGAAGAAGGATCAGCCGAGTGGTTCTTGTGGGAGAACAACTCCATTTGGCTCACTAACTTCACACACCATCAGGCTTCCAAGCAGCTCTCAAGGAAACTCAGTTTTCACACTCTATGCTTAGTGCTCTATGAGTGCCTAGGACTGAAATGAAGCTTGGTCAACATCCCACACAAACGAATGCTCCACATGCGGGTTTCACATGCCACCAACTCAACATTCTCAGGCAACTTCAGCGCCACAGCCGTTTTCAGATAGCCCTCAATGCAAAGGCTCTAGACGCAAATATTGGTGTGAGACCTAATTCAATCAAGGAAACACTGCATGTTGGTGAAGGGCATATTGAAGAAGGATCAGCCGAGTGGTTCTTGTGGGAGAACAACTCCATTTGGCTCACTAACTTCACACACCATCAGGCTTCCAAGCAGCTCTCAAGGAAACTCAGTTTTCACACTCTATGCTTAGTGCCCTTTGACTGCATTATCTAGGAATGAACCTGGTAGAGCATCCCACACAAACGAATGTTCCACATGCGGTTTTCACATGCCACCAACTCCACATTCACAGGCAACTTCAGCGACACAGCTGTTTTCAGATAGCCCTCAATGCAAAGGCTCTAGACGCAAATATTGGTGTGAGAGCTAATTCAATCAAGGAAACACTGCATGTTGGTGAAGGGCATATTGAAGAAGGATCAGCCGAGTGGTTCTTGTGGCAGGAGAACAACTCCATTTGGCTCACTAACTTCACACACCATCATGCTTCCAAGCAGCTCTCAAGGAAACTCAGTTTTCACACTCTATGCTTAGTGCCCTTTGAGTGCACTATCTAGGAATGAACCTGGTAGAGCATCCCACACAAACGAATGCTCCACATGCGGGTTTCACATGCCACCAACTCCACATTCACAGGCAACTTCAGCGCCACAGCCGTTTTCAGATAGGCCTCAATGCAAAGGCTCTAGATGCAAATATTGGTGTGAGAGCTAATTCAATCAAGGAAACACTGCATGTTGGTGAAGGGCATATTGAAGAAGGATCAGCCGAGTGGTTCTTGTGGGAGAACAACTCCATTTGGCTCACTAACTTCACACACCATCAGGCTTCCAAGCAGCTCTCAAGGAAACTCAGTTTTCACACTCTATGCTTAATGCCCTTTGAGCGCATTATCTAGAAATGAACCTGGTAGAGCATCCCACACAAATGAATGCTCCACATGCGGGTGTCACATGCCACCAACTCCACATTCACAGGCAACTTCAGCGCCACAGCCGTTTTCAGATAGCCCTCAATGCAAAGGCTCTAGACGCAAATATTGGTGTGAGAGCTAATTCAATCAAGGAAACACTGCATGTTGGTGAAGGGCATATTGAAGAAGGATCAGCCGAGTGGTTCTTGTGGGAGAACAACTCCATTTGGCTCACTAACTTCACACACCATCAGACTTCCAAGCAGCTCTCAAGGAAACTCAGTTTTCACACTCTATGCTTAGTGCTCTATGAGTGCCTAGGACTGAAATGAAGCTTGGTCAACATCCCACACAAACGAATGCTCCACATGCGGGTTTCACATGCCACCAACTCAACATTCTCAGGCAACTTCAGCGCCACAGCCGTTTTCAGATAGCCCTTAATGCAAAGGCTCTAGACGCAAATATTGGTGTGAGAGCTAATTCAATCAAGGAAACACTGCATGTTGGTGAAGGGCAATTTGAAGAACGATCAGCCGAGTGGTTCTTGTGAGAGAACAACTCCATTTGGCTCACTAACTTCACACACCATCAGGCTTCCAAGCAGCTCTCAAGGAAACTCAGTTTTCACACTCTATGCTTAGTGCCCTTTTAGTGCGTTATCTAGGAATGAACCTGGTAGAGCATCCCACACAAACGAATGCTCCACATGCGGGTTTCACATGCCACCAACTCCACATTCACAGGCAACTTCAGCGCCACAGCCGTTTTCAGATAGGCCTCAATGCAAAGGCTCTAGACGCAAATATTGGTGTGAGAGCTAATTCAATCAAGGAAACACTGCATGTTGGTGAAGGGCATATTGAAGAAGGATCAGCCGAGTGGTTCTTGTGGGAGAACAACTCCATTTGGCTCACTAACTTCACACACCATCAGGCTTCCAAGCAGCTCTCAAGGAAACTCAGTTTTCACACTCTATGCTTAATGACCTTTGAGTGCATTATCTAGAAATGAACCTGGTAGAGCATCCCACACAAATGAATGCTTCACATGCGGGTGTCACATGCCACCAACTCCACATTCTCAGGCAACTTCAGCGCCACAGCCGTTTTCAGATAGCCCTCAATGCAAAGGCTCTAGACGCAAATATTGGTGTGAGAGCTAATTCAATCAAGGAAACACTGCATGTTGGTGAAGGGCATATTGAAGAAGAATCAGCCGAGTGGTTCTTGTGGGAGAACAACTCCATTTGGCTCACTAACTTCACACACCATCAGGCTTCCAAGCAGCTCTCAAGGAAACTCAGTTTTCACACTCTATGCTTAGTGCCCTTTGAGTGCATTATCTAGGAATGAACCTGGTAGAGCATCCCACACAAACGAATGCTCCACATGCGGGTTTCACATGCCACCAACTCCACATTCACAGGCAACTTCAGCGCCACAGCCGTTTTCAGATAGCCCTCAATGCAAAGGCTCTAGACGCAAATATTGGTGTGAGAGCTAATTCAATCAAGGAAACACTGCATGTTGGTGAAGGGCATATTTGAAGAACGATCAGCCGAGTGGTTCTTGTGGGAGAACAACTCCATTTGGCTCACTAACTTGACACACCATCAGGCTTCCAAGCAGTTCTCAAGGAAACTCAGTTTTCACACTCTATGCTTAGTGCCCTTTGAATGCATTATCTAGGAATGAACCTGGTAGAGCATCCCACACAAACGAATGCTCCACATGCGGGTTTCACATGCCACCAACTCCACATTCACAGGCAACTTCAGCGCCACAGCCGTTTTCAGATAGCCCTCAATGCAAAGGCTCTAGACGCAAATATTGGTGTGAGAGCTAATTCAATCAAGGAAACACTGCATGTTGGTGAAGGGCATATTGAAGAAGGATCAGCCGAGTGGTTCTTGTGGGAGAACAACTCCATTTGGCTCGCTAACTTCACACACCATCAGGCTTCCAAGCAGCTCTCAAGGAAACTTAGTTTTCACACTCTATGTTTAGTGCCCTTTGACTGCATTATCTAGGAATGAACCTGGTAGAGCATCCTACACAAACGAATGCTCCACATGCGGTTTTCACATGCCACCAACTCCACATTCACAGGCAACTTCAGCGACACAGCTGTTTTCAGATAGCCCTCAATGCAAAGGCTCTAAACGCAAATATTGGTGTGAGAGCTAATTCAATCAAGGAAACACTGCATGTTGGTGAAGGGCATATTGCAGAAGGATCAGCCGAGTGTTTCTTGTGGGAGAACAACTCCATTTGGCTCACTAACTTCACACACCATCAGGCTTCCAAGCAGCTCTCAAGGAAACTCAGTTTTCACACTCTATGCTTAGTGCTCTTTGTGTGCCTAGGACTGAAATGAAGCTTGGTCAGCATCCCACACAAACGAATGCTCCACATGCGGTTTTCACATGCCACCAACTCCACATTCTCAGGCAACTTCAGCGCCACAGCCGTTTTCAGATAGCCCTCAATGCAAAGGCTCTAGACGCAAATATTGGTGTGAGAGCTAATTCAATCAAGGAAACACTGCATGTTGGTGAAGGGCATATTGAAGAAGGATCAGCCGAGTGGTTCTTGTGGGAGAACAACTCCATTTGGCTCACTAACTTCACACACCATCAGGCTTCCAAGCAGCTCTCAAGGAAACTCAGTTTTCACACTCTATGCTTAGTGCTCTATGAGTGCCTAGGACTGAAATGAAGCTTGGTCAACATCCCACACAAACGAATGCTCCACATGCGGGTTTCACATGCCACCAACTCAACATTCTCAGGCAACTTCAGCGCCACAGCCGTTTTCAGATAGCCCTCAATGCAAAGGCTCTAGACGCAAATATTGGTGTGAGAGCTAATTCAATCAAGGAAACACTGCATGTTGGTGAAGGGCAATTTGAAGAACGATCAGCCGAGTGGTTCTTGTGGGAGAACAACTCCATTTGGCTCACTAACTTCACACACCATCAGGCTTCCAAGCAGCTCTCAAGGAAACTCAGTTTTCACACTCTATGCTTAGTGCCCTTTGAGTGCATTATCTAGGAATGAACCTGGTAGAGCATCCCACACAAACGAATGCTCCACATGCGGGTTTCACATGCCACCAACTCCACATTCACAGGCAACTTCAGCGCCACAGCCGTTTTCAGATAGCCCTCAATGCAAAGGCTCTAGACGCAAATATTGGTGTGAGAGCTAATTCAATCAAGGAAACACTGCATGTTGGTGAAGGGCATATTGAAGAAGGATCAGCCGAGTGGTTCTTGTGGGAGAACAACTCCATTTGGCTCACTACAAACACCATCAGGATTCCAAGCAGCTCTCAAGGAAACTCAGTTTGCACACTCTATGTTTAGTGCCCTTTGAATGCATTATCTAGGAATGAACCTGGTAGAGCATCCCACACAAACGAATGCTCCACATGCGGTTTTCACATGCCACCAACTCCACATTCACAGGCAACTTCAGCGCCACAGCCGTTTTCAGATAGCCCTCAATGCAAAGGCTCTAGACGCAAATATTGGTGTGAGAGCTAATTCAATCAAGGAAACACTGCATGTTGGTGAAGGGCATATTGAAGAAGAATCAGCCGAGTGGTTCTTGTGGGAGAACAACTCCATTTGGCTCACTAACTTCACACACCATCAAGCTTCCAAGCACCTCTCAAGGAAACTCAGTTTTCACACTCTATGCTTAGTGCCCTTTGTATGGCTAGGACTGAAATGAAGCTGGTAGAGCATCCCACACAAACGAATGCTCCACATGCGGGTTTCACATGCCACCAACTCCACATTCACAGGCAACTTCAGCGCCACAGCCGTTTTCAGATAGCCCTCAATGCAAAGGCTCTAGACGCAAATATTGGTGTGAGAGCTAATTCAATCAAGGAAACACTGCATGTTGGTGAAGGGCATATTGAAGAAGGATCAGCCGAGTGGTTCTTGTGGAAGAACAACTCCATTTGGCTCACTAACTTCACACACCATCAGGCTTCCAAGCAGCTCTCAAGGAAACTCAGTTTTCACACACTATGCTTAGTGCTCTATGAGTGCCCAGGACTGAAATGAAGCTTGGTAAACATCCCATATAAACGAATGCTCCACATGCGGGTTTCACATGCCACCAACTCCACATTCACAGGCAACTTCAGCGCCACAGCCGTTTTCAGATAGCCCTCAATGCAAAGGCTCTAGACGCAAATATTGGTGTGAGAGCTAATTCAATCAAGGAAACACTGCATGTTGGTGAAGGGCATATTGAAGAAGGATCAGTCGAGTGGTTCTTGTGGGAGAACAACTCCATTTGGCTCACTAACGTCACACACCATCAGGCTTCCAAGCAGCTCTCAAGGAAACTCAGTTTTCACACTCTATGCTTAGTGCCCTTTGAGTGCATTATCTAGGAATGAACCTGGTAGAGCATCCCAAACAAACGAATGCTCCACATGCGGTTTTCACATGCCACCAACTCCACATTCACAGGCAACTTCAGCGCCACAGCCGTTTTCAGATAGCCCTCAATGCAAAGGCTCTAGACGCAAATATTGGTGTGAGAGCTAATTCAATCAAGGAAACACTGCATGTTGGTGAAGGGCATATTGAAGAAGAATCAGCCGAGTGGTTCTTGTGGGAGAACAACTCCATTTGGCTCACTAACTTCACACACCATCAGGCTTCCAAGCAGCTCTCAAGGAAACTCAGTTTTCACACTCTATGCTTAGTGCTCTTTCTGTGCCTAGGACTGAAATGAAGCTTGGTCAGCATCCCACACAAACGAATGCTCCACATGCGGGTTTCACATGCCACCAACTCCACATTCACAGGCAACTTCAGCGCCACAGCCGTTTTCAGATAGCCCTCAATGCAAAGGCTCTAGACGCAAATATTGGTGTGAGAGCTAATTCAATCAAGGAAACACTGCATGTTGGTGAAGGGCATATTGAAGAAGGATCAGCCGAGTGGTTCTTGTGGGAGAACAACTCCATTTGGCTCACTAACTTCACACACCATCAGGCTTCCAAGCAGCTCTCAAGGAAACTCAGTTTTCACACTCTATGCTTAGTGCCCTTTGAGTGCATTATCTAGGAATGAACCTGGTAGAGCATCCAACACAAACGAATGCTCCACATGCGTGTTTCACATGCCACCAACTCCACATTCACAGGCAACTTCAGCGCCACAGCCGTTTTCAGATAGCCCTCAATGCAAAGGCTCTAGACGCAAATATTGGTGTGAGAGCTAATTCAATCAAGGAAACACTGCATGTTGGTGAAGGGCATATTGAAGAAGGATCAGTCGAGTGGTTCTTGTGGGAGAACAACTCCATTTGGCTCACTAACTTCACACACCATCAGGCTTCCAAGCAGCTCTCAAGGAAACTCAGTTTTCACACTCTATGCTTAGTGCCCTTTGTATGCCTAGGACTGAAAAGAAGCTTGGAGAGCATCCCACACAAACGAATGCTCCACATGCGGGTTTCACATGCCACCAACTCCACATTCACAGGCAACTTCAGCGCCATAGCCGTTTTCAGATAGCCCTCAATGCAAAGGCTCTAGATGCAAATATTGGTCTGAGAGCTAATGCAATCAAGGAAACACTGCATGTTGGTGAAGGGCATATTGAAGGAGGATCAGCCGAGTGGTTCTTGTGGGAGAACAACTCCATTTGGCTCACTACACACACCATCAGGCTTCCAAGCAGCTCTCAAGGAAACTCAGTTTTCACACTCTATGCTTAGTGCCCTTTGAGTGCATTATCTAGGAATGAACCTGGTAGAGCATCCCACACAAACGAATGCTCCACATGCGGGTTTCACATGCCACCAACTCCACATTCACAGGCAACTTCAGTGCCACAGCCGTTTTCAGATAGCCCTCAATGCAAAGGCTCTAGACGCAAATATTGGTGTGAGAGTTAATTCAATCAAGGAAACACTGCATGTTGGTGAAGGGCATATTGAAGAAGGATCAGTCGAGTGGTTCTTGTGGGAGAACAACTCCATTTGGCTCACTAACTTCACACACCATCAGGCTTCCAAGCAGCTCTCAAGGAAACTCAGTTTTCACACTCTATGCTTAGTGCTCTTTCTGTGCCTAGGACTGAAATGAAGCTTGGTCAGCATCCCACACAAACGAATGCTCCACATGCGGGTTTCACATGCCACCAACTCCACATTCACAGGCAACTTCAGCGCCACAGCCGTTTTCAGATAGCCCTCAATGCAAAGGCTCTAGACGCAAATATTGGTGTGAGAGCTAATTCAATCAAGGAAACACTGCATGTTGGTGAAGGGCATATTGAAGAAGGATCAGCCGAGTGGTTCTTGTGGGAGAACAACTCCATTTGGCTCACTAACTTCACACACCATCAGGCTTCCAAGCAGCTCTCAAGGAAACTCAGTTTTCACACTCTATGCTTAGTGCCCTTTGAGTGCATTATCTAGGAATGAACCTGGTAGAGCATCCAACACAAACGAATGCTCCACATGCGTGTTTCACATGCCACCAACTCCACATTCACAGGCAACTTCAGCGCCACAGCCGTTTTCAGATAGCCCTCAATGCAAAGGCTCTAGACGCAAATATTGGTGTGAGAGCTAATTCAATCAAGGAAACACTGCATGTTGGTGAAGGGCATATTGAAGAAGGATCAGTCGAGTGGTTCTTGTGGGAGAACAACTCCATTTGGCTCACTAACTTCACACACCATCAGGCTTCCAAGCAGCTCTCAAGGAAACTCAGTTTTCACACTCTATGCTTAGTGCCCTTTGAGTGCATTATCTAGGAATGAACCTGGTAGAGCATCCCACACAACGAATGCTCCACATGCGGGTTTCACATGCCACCAACTCCACATTCACAGGCAACTTCAGCGCCACAGCCGTTTTCAGATAGCCCTCAATGCAAAGGCTCTAGACGCAAATATTGGTGTGAGAGCTAATTCAATCAAGGAAACACTGCATGTTGGTGAAGGGCATATTGAAGAAGGATCAGCCGAGTGGTTCTTGTGGGAGAACAACTCCATTTGGCTCACTAACTTCACACACCATCAGGCTTCCCAAGCAGCTCTCAAGGAAACTCAGGTTTCACACTCTATGCTTAGTGCCCTTTGAGTGCATTATCTAGGAATGAACCTGGTAGAGCATCCCACACAAACGAATGCTCCACATGCGGGTTTCACATGCCACCAACTCCACATTCACAGGCAACTTCAGCGCCACAGCCGTTTTCAGATAGGCCTCAATGCAAAGGCTCTAGACGCAAATATTGGTGTGAGAGTTAATTCAATCAAGGAAACACTGCATGTTGGTGAAGGGCATATTGAAGAAGGATCAGTCGAGTGGTTCTTGTGGGAGAACAACTCCATTTAGCTGACTAACTTCACACACCATCAGGCTTCCAAGCAGCTCTCAAGGAAACTCAGTTTGCACACTCTATGCTTAGTGCCCTTTGAGTGCATTATCTAGGAATGAACCTGGTAGAGCATCCCACACAAACGAATGCTCCACATGCGGGTTTCACATGCCACCAACTCCACATTCACAGGCAACTTCAGCGCCACAGCCGTTTTCAGATAGCCCTCAATGCAAAGGCTCTAGATGCAAATATTGGTGTGAGAGCTAATTCAATCAAGGAAACACTGCATGTTGGTGAAGGGCATATTGAAGAAGGATCAGCCGAGTGGTTCTTGTGGGAGAACAACTCCATTTGGCTCACTAACTACACACCATCAGGCTTCCAAGCAGCTCTCAAGGAAACTCAGTTTTCACACTCTATGCTTAGTGCCCTTTGAGTGCATTATCAAGAATGAACCTGGTAGAGCATCCCACACAAACGAATGCTCCACATGCGGGTTTCACATGCCACCAACTCCACATTCACAGGCAACTTCAGCGCCACAGCCGTTTTCAGATAGCCCTCAATGCAAAGGCTCTAGACGCAAATATTGGTGTGAGAGCTAATTCAATCAAGGAAACACTGCATGTTGGTGAAGGGCATTTTGAAGAAGGATCAGTCGAGTGGTTCTTTTGGGAGAACAACTCCATTTGGCTCACTAACTTCACACACCATCAGGCTTCCAAGCAGCTCTCAAGGAAACTCAGTTTTCACACTCTATGCTTAGTGCCCTTTGTATGCCTAGGACTGAAAAGAAGCTTGGAGAGCATCCCACACAAACGAATGCTCCACATGCGGGTTTCACATGCCACCAACTCCACATTCACAGGCAACTTCAGCGCCATAGCCGTTTTCAGATAGCCCTCAATGCAAAGGCTCTAGATGCAAATATTGGTCTGAGAGCTAATGCAATCAAGGAAACACTGCATGTTGGTGAAGGGCATATTGAAGGAGGATCAGCCGAGTGGTTCTTGTGGGAGAACAACTCCATTTGGCTCACTACACACACCATCAGGCTTCCAAGCAGCTCTCAAGGAAACTCAGTTTTCACACTCTATGCTTAGTGCCCTTTGAGTGCATTATCTAGGAATGAACCTGGTAGAGCATCCCACACAAACGAATGCTCCACATGCGGGTTTCACATGCCACCAACTCCACATTCACAGGCAACTTCAGCGCCACAGCCGTTTTCAGATAGCCCTCAATGCAAAGGCTCTAGACGCAAATATTGGTGTGAGAGTTAATTCAATCAAGGAAACACTGCATGTTGGTGAAGGGCATATTGAAGAAGGATCAGTCGAGTGGTTCTTGTGGGAGAACAACTCCATTTGGCTCACTAACTTCACACACCATCAGGCTTCCAAGCAGCTCTCAAGGAAACTCAGTTTTCACACTCTATGCTTAGTGCCCTTTGAGTGCATTATCTAGGAACGAACCTGGTAGAGCATCCCACACAAACGAATGCTCCACATGCGGTTTTCACATGCCACCAACTCCACATTCACAGGCAACTTCAGCGCCACAGCCGTTTTCAGATAGCCCTCAATGCAAAGGCTCTAGACGCAAATATTGGTGTGAGAGCTAATTCAATCAAGGAAACACTGCATGTTGGTGAAGGGCTTATTGAAGAAGAATCAGCCGAGTGGTTCTTGTGGGAGAACAACTCCATTTGGCTCACTAACTTCACACACCATCAGGCTTCCAAGCAGCTCTCAAGGAAACTCAGTTTTCACACTCTATGCTTAGTGCCCTTTGAATGGCTAGGACTGAAATGAACCTGGTAGAGCATCCCACACAAACGAATGCTATACATGCTGTTTTCACATGCCACCAACTCCACATTCACAGGCAACTTCAGCGCCACAACCGTTTTCAGATAGCCCTCAATGCAAAGGCTCTAGACGCAAATATTGGTGTGAGAGCTAATTCAATCAAGGAAACACTGCATGTTGGTGAAGGGCATTTTGAAGAATGATCAGTCGAGTGGTTCTTGTGGGAGAACAACTCCATCTGGCTCACTAACTTCACACACCATCAGGCTTCCAAGCAGCTCTCAAGGAAACTCAGTTTTCACACTCTATGCTTAGTGCCCTTTGAGTGCATTATCTAGGAATGAACCTGGTAGAGCATCCCACAAAAACGAATGCTCCACATGCGGGTTTCACATGCCACCAACTCCACATTCACAGGCAACTTCAGCGCCACAGCCGTTTTCAGATAGCCCTCAATGCAAAGGCTCTAGACGCAAATATTGGTGTGAGAGCTAATTCAATCAAGGAAACACTGCATGTTGGTGAAGGGCATATTGAAGAAGGATCAGCCGAGTGGTTCTTGTGGGAGAACAACTCCATTTGGCTCACTAACTTCACACACCATCAGGCTTCCAAGCAGCTCTCAAGGAAACTCAGTTTTCACACTCTATGCTTAGTGCCCTTTGTATGGCTATTACTGAAATGAACCTGGTAGAGCATCCCACACAAACAAATGCTCCACATGCGGGTTTCACATGCCACCAACTCCACATTCACAGGCAACTTCAGCGCCACAGCCGTTTTCAGATAGCCCTCAATGCAAAGGCTCTAGACGCAAATATTGGTGTGAGAGCTAATTCAATCAAGGAAACACTGCATGTTGGTGAAGGGCATATTGAAGAAGGATCAGCCGAGTGGTTCTTGTGAGAGAACAACTCCATTTGGCTCACTACACACACCATCAGGCTTCCAAGCAGCTCTCAAGGAAACTCAGTTTTCACACTCTATGCTTAGTGCCCTTTGAGTGCATTATCAAGAATGAACCTGGTAGAGCATCCCACACAAACGAATGTTCCACATGCGGGTTTCACATGCCACCAACTCCACATTCACAGGCAACTTCAGCGCCACAGCCGTTTTCAGATAGCCCTCAATGCAAAGGCTCTAGACGCAAATATTGGTGTGAGAGCTAATTCAATCAAGGAAACACTGCATGTTGGTGAAGGGCATATTGAAGAAGGATCAGCCGAGTGGTTCTTGTGGGAGAACAACTCCATTTGGCTCACTAACTTCACACATCATCAGGCTTCCAAGCAGCTCTCAAGGAAACTCAGTTTTCACACTCTATGCTTAATGCCCTTTGAGTGCATTATCTAGAAATGAACCTGGTAGAGCATCCCACACAAACGAATGCTCCATATGCGGGTGTCACATGCCACCAACTCCACATTCTCAGGCAACTTCAGCGCCACAGCCGTTTTCAGATAGCCCTCAATGCAAAGGCTCTAGACGCAAATATTGGTGTGAGAGCTAATTCAATCAAGGAAACACTGCATGTTGGTGAAGGGCATATTGAAGAAGAATCAGCCGAGTGGTTCTTGTGGGAGAACAACTCCATTTGGCTCACTAACTTCACACACCATCAGGCTTCCAAGCAGCTCTCAAGGAAACTCAGTTTTCACACTCTATGCTTAGTGCCCTTTGAGTGCATTATCTAGGAATGAACCTGGTAGAGCATCCCACACAAACGAATGCTCCACATGCGGGTTTCACATGCCACCAACTCCACATTCACAGGCAACTTCAGTGCCACAGCCGTTTTCAGATAGCCCTCAATGCAAAGGCTCTAGACGCAAATATTGGTGTGAGAGTTAATTCAATCAAGGAAACACTGCATGTTGGTGAAGGGCATATTGAAGAAGGATCAGCCGAGTGGTTCTTGTGGGAGAACAACTCCATTTGGCTCACTAACTTCACACACCATCAGGCTTCCAAGCAGCTCTCAAGGAAACTCAGTTTTCACACTCTATGCTTAGTGCCCTTTGAGTGCATTATCTAGGAACGAACCTGGTAGAGCATCCCACACAAACGAATGCTCCACATGCGGTTTTCACATGCCACCAACTCCACATTCACAGGCAACTTCAGCGCCACAGCCGTTTTCAGATAGGCCTCAATGCAAAGGCTCTAGACGCAAATATTGGTGTGAGAGCTAATTCAATCAAGGAAACACTGCATGTTGGTGAAGGGCTTATTGAAGAAGAATCAGCCGAGTGGTTCTTGTGGGAGAACAACTCCATTTGGCTCACTAACTTCACACACCATCAGGCTTCCAAGCAGCTCTCAAGGAAACTCAGTTTTCACACTCTATGCTTAGTGCCCTTTGTATGGCTAGGACTGAAATGAACCTGGTAGAGCATCCCACACAAACGAATGCTCCACATGCTGTTTTCACATGCCACCAACTCCACATTCACAGGCAACTTCAGCGCCACAGCCGTTTTCAGATAGCCCTCAATGCAAAGGCTCTAGACGCAAATATTGGTGTGAGAGCTAATTCAATCAAGGAAACACTGCATGTTGGTGAAGGGCATTTTGAAGAATGATCAGTCGAGTTGGTTCTTGTGGGAGAACAACTCCATTTGGCTCACTAACTTCACACACCATCAGGCTTCCAAGCAGCTCTCAAGGAAACTCAGTTTTCACACTCTATGCTTAGTGCCCTTTGAGTGCATTATCTAGGAATGAACCTGGTAGAGCATCCCACACAAACGAATGCTCCACATGCGGGTTTCACATGCCACCACTCCACATTCACAGGCAACTTCAGCGCCACAGCCGTTTTCAGATAGCCCTCAATGCAAAGGCTCTAGACGCAAATATTGGTGTGAGAGCTAATTCAATCAAGGAAACACTGCATGTTGGTGAAGGGCATATTGAAGAAGGATCAGCCGAGTGGTTCTTGTGGGAGAACAACTCCATTTGGCTCACTACACACACCATCAGGCTTCCAAGCAGCTCTCAAGGAAACTCAGTTTTCACACTCTATGCTTAGTGCCCTTTGTATGCCTAGGACTGAAATGAAGCTTGGAGAGCATCCCACACAAACGAATGCTCCACATGCGGGTTTCACATGCCACCAACTCCACATTCACAGGCAACTTCAGCGCCACAGCCGTTTTCAGATAGCCCTCAATGCAAAGGCTCTAGATGCAAATATTGGTGTGAGAGTTAATTCAATCAAGGAAACACTGCATGTTGGTGAAGGGCATATTGAAGAATGATCAGCCGAGTGGTTCTTGTGGGAGAACAACTCCATTTAGCTGACTAACTTCACACACCATCAGGCTTCAAGCAGCTCTCAAGGAAACTCAGTTTTCACACTCTATGCTTAGTGCCCTTTGAGTGCATTATCTAGGAATGAACCTGGTAGAGCATCCCACACAAACGAATGCTCCACATGCGGCTTTCACATGCCACCAACTCCACATTCACAGGCAACTTCAGCGCCACAGCCGTTTTCAGATAGCCCTCAATGCAAAGGCTCTAGACGCAAATATTGGTGTGAGAGTTAATTCAATCAAGGAAACACTGCATGTTGGTGAAGGGCATATTGAAGAAGGATCAGTCGAGTGGTTCTTGTGGGAGAACAACTCCATTTAGATGACTAACTTCACACACCATCAGGCTTCCAAGCAGCTCTCAAGGAAACTCAGTTTTCACACTCTATGCTTAGTGCCCTTTGAGTGCATTATCTAGGAATGAACCTGGTAGAGCATCCCACACAAACGAATGCTCCACATGCGGGTTTCACATGCCACCAACTCCACATTCACAGGCAACTTCAGCGCCACAGCCGTTTTCAGATAGCCCTCAATGCAAAGGCTCTAGACGCAAATATTGGTGTGAGAGTTAATTCAATCAAGGAAACACTGCATGTGGTGAAGGGCATATTGAAGAAGGATCAGTCGAGTGGTTCTTTTGGGAGAACAACTCCATTTAGCTGACTAACTTCACACACCATCAGGCTTCCAAGCAGCTCTCAAGGAAACTCAGTTTTCACACTCTATGCTTAGTGCCCTTTGAGTGCATTATCTAGGAATGAACCTGGTAGAGCATCCCACACAAACGAATGCTCCACATGCGGGTTTCACATGCCACCAACTCCACATTCACAGGCAACTTCAGCGCCACAGCCGTTTTCAGATAGCCCTCAATGCAAAGGCTCTAGACGCAAATATTGGTGTGAGAGCTAATTCAATCAAGGAAACACTGCATGTTGGTGAAGGGCATATTGAAGAAGGATCAGCCGAGTGGTTCTTGTGGGAGAACAACTCCATTTGGCTCACTAACTTCACACACCATCAGGCTTCCAAGCAGCTCTCAAGGAAACTCAGTTTTCACACTCTATGTTTAGTGCCCTTTGAAAGCATTATCTAGGAATGAACCTGGTAGAGCATCCCACACAAACGAATGCTCCACATGCGGGTTTCACATGCCACCAACTCCACATTCACAGGCAACTTCAGCGCCACAGCCGTTTTCAGATAGCCCTCAATGCAAAGGCTCTAGACGCAAATATTGGTGTGAGAGCTAATTCAATGAAGGAAACACTGCATGTTGGTGAAGGGCATATTGAAGAAGGATCAGCCGAGTGGTTCTTGTGGGAGAACAACTCCATTTGGCTCACTAACTTCACACACCATCAGGCTTCCAAGCAGCTCTCAAGGAAACTCAGTTTTCACACTCTATGTTTAGTGCCCTTTGAATGCATTATCTAGGAATGAACCTGGTAGAGCATCCCACACAAACGAATGTTCCACATGCGGGTGTCACATGCCACCAACTCCACATTCACAGGCAACTTCAGCGCCACAGCCGTTTTCAGATAGCCCTTAATGCAAAGGCTCTAGACACAAATATTGGTGTGAGAGCTAATTCAATCAAGGAAACACTGCATGTTGGTGAAGGGCATATTGAAGAAGGATCAGCCGAGTGGTTCTTGTGGGAGAACAACTCCATTTGGCTCACTAACTTCACACACCATCAGGCTTCCAAGCAGCTCTCAAGGAAACTCAGTTTTCACACTCTATGCTTAGTGCCCTTTGTATGGTATTACTGAAAAAACCTGGTAGAGCATCCCACACAAATGAATGCTCCACATGCGGGTGTCACATGCCACCAACTCCACATTCTCAGGCAACTTCAGCGCCACAGCCGTTTTCAGACAGCCCTCAATGCAAAGGCTCTAGACGCAAATTTTGGTGTGAGAGCTAATTCAATCAAGGAAACACTGCATGTTGGTGAAGGGCATATTGAAGAAGAATCAGCCGAGTGGTTCTTGTGGGAGAACAACTCCATTTGGCTCACTAACTTCACACACCATCAGGCTTCCAAGCAGCTCTCAAGGAAACTCAGTTTTCACACTCTATGCTTAGTGCTCTTTGTGTGCCTAGGACTGAAATGAAGCTTGGTCAGCATCCCACACAAACGAATGCTCCACATGCGGGTTTCACATGCCACCAACTCCACATTCACAGGCAACTTCAGCGCCACAGCCGTTTTCAGATAGCCCTCAATGCAAAGGCTCTAGACGCAAATATTGGTGTGAGAGCTAATTCAATCAAGGAAACACTGCATGTTGGTGAAGGGCATATTGAAGAAGGATCAGCCGAGTGGTTCTTGTGGGAGAACAACTCCATTTGGCTCACTAACTTCACACACCATCAGGCTTCCAAGCAGCTCTCAAGGAAACTCAGTTTTCACACTCTATGCTTAGTGCTCTTTGAGTGCATTATCTAGGAATGAACCTGGTAGAGCATCCCACACAAACGAATGCTCCACATGCGGGTTTCACATGCCACCAACTCCACATTCACAGGCAACTTCAGCGCCACAGCCGTTTTCAGATAGCCCTCAATGCAAAGGCTCTAGACGCAAATATTGGTGTGAGAGCTAATTCAATGAAGGAAACACTGCATGTTGGTGAAGGGCATATTGAAGAAGGATCAGCTGAGTGGTTCTTGTGGGAGAACAACTCCATTTGGCTCACTAACTTCACACACCATCAGGCTTCCAAGCAGCTCTCAAGGAAACTCAGTTTTCACACTCTATGTTTAGTCTTTGAGAGCATTATCTAGGAATGAACCTGGTAGAGCATCTCCCACACAAACGAATGCTCCACATGCGGGTTTCCACATGCCACCAACTCCACATTCACAGGCAACTTCAGCGCCACAGCCGTTTTCAGATAGCCCTCAATGCAAAGGCTCTAGATGCAAATATTGGTGTGAGAGCTAATTCAATCAGGAAACACTGCATGTTGGTGAAGGGCATATTGAAGAAGGATCAGCCGAGTGGTTCTTGTGGGAGAACAACTCCATTTGGCTCACTAACTTCACACACCATCAGGCTTCCAAGCAGCTCTCAAGGAAACTCAGTTTTCACACTCTATGCTTAGTGCCCTTTGAGTGCATTATCTAGGAATGAACCTGGTAGAGCATCCCACACAAACGAATGCTCCACATGGCGGTTTTCACATGCCACCAACTCCACATTCACAGGCAACTTCAGCGCCACAGCCGTTTTCAGATAGCCCTCAATGCAAAGGCTCTAGACGCAAATATTGGTGTGAGAGTTAATTCAATCAAGGAAACACTGCATGTTGGTGAAGGGCATATTGAAGAAGGATCAGTCGAGTGGTTCTTGTGGGAGAACAACTCCATTTAGGCTGACTAACTTCACACACCATCAGCTTCAAGCAGCTCTCAAGGAAACTCAGTTTTCACACTCTATGCTTAGTGCCCTTTGAGTGCATTATCTAGGAATGAACCTGGTAGAGCATCCCACACAAACGAATGCTCCACATGCGGGTTTCACATGCCACCAACTCCACATTCACAGGCAACTTCAGCGCCACAGCCGTTTTCAGATAGCCCTCATGCAAAGGCTCTAGACGCAAATATTGGTGTGAGAGTTAATTCAATCAAGGAAACACTGCATGTTGGTGAAGGGCATATTGAAGAAGGATCAGTCGAGTGGTTCTTGTGGGAGAACAACTCCATTTAGCTGACTAACTTCACACACCATCAGGCTTCCAAGCAGCTCTCAAGGAAACTCAGTTTTCACACTCTATGCTTAGTGCCCTTTGAGTGCATTATCTAGGAATGAACCTGGTAGAGCATCCACACAAACGAATGCTCCACATGCGGGTTTCACATGCCACCAACTACACATTCACAGGCAACTTCAGCGCCACAGCCGTTTTCAGATAGCCCTCAATGCAAAAGGCTCTAGAACGCAAATATTGGTGTGAGAGCTAATTCAATCAAGGAAACACTGCATGTTGGTGAAGGGCATATTGAAGAAGGATCAGCCGAGTGGTTCTTGTGGGAGAACAACTCCATTTGGCTCACTAACTTCACACACCATCAGGCTTCCAAGCAGCTCTCAAGGAAACTCAGTTTTCACACTCTATGCTTAGTGCCCTTTGAGTGCATTATCTAGGAATGAACCTGGTAGAGCATCCCACACAAACGAATGCTCCACATGCGGGTTTCACATGCCACCAACTCCACATTCACAGGCAACTTCAGCGCCACAGCCGTTTTCAGATAGCCCTCAATGCAAAGGCTCTAGACGCAAATATTGGTGTGAGAGCTAATTCAATCAAGGAAACACTGCATGTTGGTGAAGGGCATATTGAAGAAGGATCAGTCGAGTGGTTCTTGTGGGAGAAAAACTCCATTTAGCTGACTAACTTCACACACCATCAGGCTTCCAAGCAGCTCTCAAGGAAACTCAGTTTTCACACTCTATGCTTAGTGCCCTTTGAGTGCATTATCTAGGAATGAACCTGGTAGAGCATCCCACACAAACGAATGCTCCACATGCGGGTTTCACATGCCACCAACTCCACATTCACAGGCAACTTCAGCGCCACAGCCGTTTTCAGATAGCCCTCAATGCAAAGGCTCTAGACGCAAATATTGGTGTGAGAGTTAATTCAATCAAGGAAACACTGCATGTTGGTGAAGGGCATATTGAAGAAGGATCAGCCGAGTGGTTCTTGTGGGAGAACAACTCCATTTGGCTCACTAACTTCACACACCATCAGGCTTCCAAGCAGCTCTCAAGGAAACTCAGTTTTCACACTCTATGCTTAGTGCCCTTTGAGTGCATTATCTAGGAATGAACCTGGTAGAGCATCCCACACAAACGAATGCTCCACATGCGGGTTTCACATGCCACCAACTCCACATTCACAGGCAACTTCAGCGCCACAGCCGTTTTCAGATAGCCCTCAATGCAAAGGCTCTAGACGCAAATATTGGTGTGAGAGCTAATTCAATCAAGGAAACACTGCATGTTGGTGAAGGGCATATTGAAGAAGGATCAGCCGAGTGGTTCTTGTGGGAGAACAACTCCATTTGGCTCACTAACTTCACACACCATCAGGCTTCCAAGCAGCTCTCAAGGAAACTCAGTTTTCACACTCTATGCTTAGTGCCCTTTGTATGGCTAGCACTGAAATGAACCTGGTAGAGCATCCCACAAAAACGAATGTTCCACATGCGGGTTTCACATGCCACCAACTCCACATTCACAGGCAACTTCAGCGCCACAGCCATTTTCAGATAGCCCTCAATGCAAAGGCTCTAGACGCAAATATTGGTGTGAGAGCTAATTCAATCAAGGAAACACTGCATGTTGGTGAAGGGCATATTGAAGAAGGATCAGCCGAGTGGTTCTTGTGGGAGAACAACTCCATTTGGCTCACTAACTTCAAACACCATCAGGCTTCTAAGCAGCTCTCAAGGAAACTCAGTTTTCACACTCTATGCTTAGTGCCCTTTGAGTGCATTATCTAGGAATGAATCTGGTAGAGCATCCCACACAAACGAATGCTCCACATGCGGGTTTCACATGCCACCAACTCCACATTCACAGGCAACTTCAGCGCCACAGCCGTTTTCAGATAGCCCTCAATGCAAAGGCTCTAGACGCAAATATTGGTGTGAGAGCTAATTCAATGAAGGAAACACTGCATGTTGGTGAAGGGCATATTGAAGAAGGATCAGCCGAGTGGTTCTTGTGGGAGAACAACTCCATTTGGCTCACTAACTTCACACACCATCAGGCTTCCAAGCAGCTCTCAAGGAAACTCAGTTTTCACACTCTATGCTTAGTGCCCTTTGAGTGCATTATCAAGAATGAACCTGGTAGAGCATCCCACACAAACGAATGCTCCACATGCGGGTTTCACATGCCACCAACTCCACATTCACAGGCAACTTCAGCGCCACAGCCGTTTTCAGATAGCCCTCAATGCAAAGGCTCTAGACGCAAATATTGGTGTGAGAGTTAATTCAATCAAGGAAACACTGCATGTTGGTGAAGGGCATTTTGAAGAAGGATCAGTCGAGTGGTTCTTTTGGGAGAACAACTCCATTTGGCTCACTAACTTCACACACCATCAGGCTTCCAAGCAGCTCTCAAGGAAACTCAGTTTTCACACTCTATGCTTAGTGCCCTTTGTATGCCTAGGACTGAAATGAAGCTTGGAGAGCATCCCACACAAACGAATGCTCCACATGCGGGTTTCACATGCCACCAACTCCACATTCACAGGCAACTTCAGCGCCACAGCCGTTTTCAGATAGCCCTCAATGCAAAGGCTCTAGACGCAAATATTGGTGTGAGAGCTAATTCAATCAAGGAAACACTGCATGTTGGTGAAGGGCATATTGAAGAAGGATCAGCCGAGTGGTTCTTGTGGGAGAACAACTCCATTTGGCTCACTAACTTCACACACCATCAGGCTTCCAAGCAGCTCTCAAGGAAACTCAGTTTTCACACTCTATGCTTAGTGCCCTTTGAGTGCATTATCTAGGAACGAACCTGGTAGAGCATCCCACACAAACGAATGCTCCACATGCGGGTTTCACATGCCACCAACTCCACATTCACAGGCAACTTCAGCGCCACAGCCGTTTTCAGATAGCCCTCAATGCAAAGGCTCTAGACGCAAATATTGGTGTGAGAGCTAATTCAATCAAGGAAACACTGCATGTTGGTGAAGGGCATATTGAAGAAGGATCAGCCGAGTGGTTCTTGTGGGAGAACAACTCCATTTGGCTCACTAACTTCACACACCATCAGGCTTCCAAGCAGCTCTCAAGGAAACTCAGTTTTCACACTCTATGCTTAGTGCCCTTTGTATGGCTATTACTGAAATGATCCTGGTAGAGCATCCCACACAAACGAATGCTCCACATGCGGGTTTCACATGCCACCAACTCCACATTCACAGGCAGCTTCAGCGCCACAGCCGTTTTCAGATAGCCCTCAATGCAAAGGCTCTAGACGCAAATATTGGTGTGAGAGCTAATTCAATCAAGGAAACACTGCATGTTGGTGAAGGGCATATTGAAGAAGGATCAGCCGAGTGGTTCTTGTGGGAGAACAACTCCATTTGGCTCACTAACTTCACACACCATCAGGCTTCCAAGCACCTCTCAAGGAAACTCAGTTTTCACACTCTATGCTTAGTGCTCTTTGTGTGCCTAGGACTGAAATGAAGCTTGGTCAGCATCCCACACAAACGAATGCTCCACATGCGGGTTTCACATGCCACCAACTCCACATTCTCAGGCAACTTCAGCGCCACAGCCGTTTTCAGATAGCCCTCAATGCAAAGGCTCTAGACGCAAATATTGGTGTGAGAGCTAATTCAATCAAGGAAACACTGCATGTTGGTGAAGGGCATATTGAAGAAGGATCAGCCGAGTGGTTCTTGTGGGAGAACAACTCCATTTGGCTCACTAACTTCACACACCATCAGGCTTCCAAGCAGCTCTCAAGGAAACTCAGTTTTCACACTCTATGCTTAGTGCTCTTTGTGTGCCTAGGACTGAAATGAAGCTTGGTCAGCATCCCACACAAACGAATGCTCCACATGCGGGTTTCACATGCCACCAACTCCACATTCTCAGGCAACTTCAGCGCCACAGCCGTTTTCAGATAGCCCTCAATGCAAAGGCTCTAGACGCAAATATTGGTGTGAGAGCTAATTCAATCAAGGAAACACTGCATGTTGGTGAAGGGCATATTGAAGAAGGATCAGCCGAGTGGTTCTTGTGGGAGAACAACTCAATTTGGCTCACTAACTTCACACACCATCAGGCTTCCAAGCAGCTCTCAAGGAAACTCAGTTTTCACACTCTATGCTTAGTGCTCTTTGAGTGCATTATCTAGGAATGAACCTGGTAGAGCATCCCACACAAACGAATGCTCCACATGCGGGTTTCACATGCCACCAACTCCACATTCACAGGCAACTTCAGCGCCACAGCCGTTTTCAGATAGCCCTCAATGCAAAGGCTCTAGACGCAAATATTGGTGTGAGAGCTAATTCAATCAAGGAAACACTGCATGTTGGTGAAGGGCATATTGAAGAAGGATCAGCCGAGTGGTTCTTGTGGGAGAACAACTCCATTTGGCTCACTAACTTCACACACCATCAGGCTTCCAAGCAGCTCTCAAGGAAACTCAGTTTTCACACTCTATGCTTAGTGCCCTTTGAGAGCATTATCTAGGAATGAACCTGGTAGAGCATCCCACACAAACGAATGCTCCACATGCGGGTTTCACATGCCACCAACTCCACATTCACAGGCAACTTCAGCGCCACAACCGTTTTCAGATAGCCCTCAATGCAAAGGCTCTAGACGCAAATATTGGTGTGAGAGCTAATTCAATCAAGGAAACACTGCATGTTGGTGAAGGGCATATTGAAGAAGGATCAGCCGAGTGGTTCTTGTGGGAGAACAACTCCATTTGGCTCACTAACTTCACACACCATCAGGCTTCCAAGCAGCTCTCAAGGAAACTCAGTTTTCACACTCTATGCTTAGTGCCCTTTGAGTGCATTATCTAGGAATGAACCTGGTAGAGCATCCCACACAAAAGAATGCTCCACATGCGGGTTTCACATGCCACCAACTCCACATTCACAGGCAACTTCAGCGCCACAGCCGTTTTCAGATAGCCCTCAATGCAAAGGCTCTAGACGCAAATATTGGTGTGAGAGCTAATTCAATCAAGGAAACACTGCATGTTGGTGAAGGGCATATTGAAGAAGGATCAGCCGAGTGGTTCTTGTGGGAGAACAACTCCATTTGGCTCACTAACTTCACACACCATCAGGCTTCCAAGCAGCTCTCAAGGAAACTCAGTTTTCACACTCTATGCTTAGTGCCCTTTGTATGGCTAGGACTGAAATGAAGCTGGTAGAGCATCCCACACAAACGAATGCTCCACATGCGGGTTTCACATGCCACCAACTCCACATTCACAGGCAACTTCAGCGCCACAGCCGTTTTCAGATAGCCCTCAATGCAAAGGCTCTAGACGCAAATATTGGTGTGAGAGCTAATTCAATCAAGGAAACACTGCATGTTGGTGAAGGGCATATTGAAGAAGAATCAGCCGAGTGGTTCTTGTGGGAGAACAACTCCATTTGGCTCACTAACTTCACACACCATCAGGCTTCCAAGCAGCTCTCAAGGAAACTCAGTTTTCACACTCTATGCTTAGTGCTCTATGAGTGCCTAGGACTGAAATGAAGCTTGGTCAACATCCCATAAAAACGAATGCTCCACATGCGGGTTTCACATGCCACCAACTCCACATTCACAGGCAACTTCAGCGCCACAGCCGTTTTCAGATAGCCCTCAATGCAAAGGCTCTAGACGCAAATATTGGTGTGAGAGCTAATTCAATCAAGGAAACACTGCATGTTGGTGAAGGGCATATTGAAGAAGGATCAGCCGAGTGGTTCTTGTGGGAGAACAACTCCATTTGGCTCACTAACTTCACACACCATCAGGATTCCAAGCAGCTCTCAAGGAAACTCAGTTTTCACACTCTATGATTAGTGCCCTTTGAGTGCATTATCTAGGAACGAACCTGGTAGAGCATCCCACACAAACGGATGCTCCACATGCGGGTTTCACATGCCACCAACTCCACATTCACAGGCAACTTCAGCGCCACAGCCGTTTTCAGATAGCCCTCAATGCAAAGGCTCTAGACGCAAATATTGGTGTGAGAGCTAATTCAATCAAGGAAACACTGCATGTTGGTGAAGGGCTTATTGAAGAAGAATCAGCCGAGTGGTTCTTGTGGGAGAACAACTCCATTTGGCTCACTAACTTCACACACCATCAGGCTTCCAAGCAGCTCTCAAGAAAACTCAGTTTTCACACTCTATGCTTAGTGCCCTTTGAGTGCATTATCTAGGAATGAACCTGGTAGAGCATCCCACACAAACGAATGCTCCACATGCGGGTTTCACATGCCACCAACTCCACATTCACAGGCAACTTCAGCGCCACAGCCGTTTTCAGATAGCCCTCAATGCAAAGGCTCTAGACGCAAATATTGGTGTGAGAGCTAATTCAATCAAGGAAACACTGCATGTTGGTGAAGGGCATATTGAAGAAGGATCAGCCGAGTGGTTCTTGTGGGAGAACAACTCCATTTGGCTCACTAACTTCACACACCATCAGGCTTCCAAGCAGCTCTCAAGGAAACTCAGTTTTCACACTCTATGCTTAGTGCCCTTTGTATGGCTATTACTGAAATGATCCTGGTAGAGCATCCCACACAAACGAATGCTCCACATGTGGGTTTCACATGCCACCAACTCCACATTCACAGGCAACTTCAGCGCCACAGCCGTTTTCAGATAGCCCTCAATGCAAAGGCTCTAGACGCAAATATTGGTGTGAGAGCTAATTCAATCAAGGAAACACTGCATGTTGGTGAAGGCCATATTGAAGAAGGATCAGCCGAGTGGTTCTTGTGGGAGAACAACTCCATTTGGCTCACTAACTTCACACACCATCAGGCTTCCAAGCAGCTCTCAAGGAAACTCAGTTTTCACACTCTATGCTTAGTGCCCTTTGTATGGCTATTACTGAAATGAACCTGGTAGAGCATCCCACACAAACGAATGCTCCACATGCGGGTTTCACATGCCACCAACTCCACATTCACAGGCAACTTCAGCGCCACAGGCGTTTTCAGATAGCCCTCAATGCAAAGGCTCTAGACACAAATATTGGTGTGAGAGTTAATTCAATCAAGGAAACACTGCATGTTGGTGAAGGGCATATTGAAGAAGGATCAGCCGAGTGGTTCTTGTGGGAGAACAACTCCATTTGGCTCACTAACTTCACACACCATCAGGCTTCCAAGCAGCTCTCAAGGAAACTCAGTTTTCACACTCTATGCTTAGTGCCCTTTGAGTGCATTATCAAGAATGAACCTGGTAGAGCATCCCACACAAACGAATGCTCCACATGCGGGTTTCACATGCCACCAACTCCACATTCACAGGCAGCTTCAGCGCCACAGCCGTTTTCAGATAGCCCTCAATGCAAAGGCTCTAGACGCAAATATTGGTGTGAGAGCTAATTCAATCAAGGAAACACTGCATGTTGGTGAAGGGCATATTGAAGAAGGATCAGCCGAGTGGTTCTTATGGGAGAACAACTCCATTTGGCTCACTAACTTCACACACCATCAGGCTTCCAAGCAGCTCTCAAGGAAACTCAGTTTTCACACTCTATGATTAGTGCCCTTTGTATGGCTAGGACTGAAATGAAGCTGGTAGAGCATCCCACACAAACGAATGCTCCACATGCGGGTTTCACATGCCACCAACTCCACATTCACAGGCAACTTCAGCGCCACAGCCGTTTTCAGATAGCCCTCAATGCAAAGGCTTTAGACGCAAATATTGGTGTGAGAGCTAATTCAATCAAGGAAACACTGCATGTTGGTGAAGGGCATATTGAAGAAGAATCAGCCGAGTGGTTCTTGTGGGAGAACAACTCCATTTGGCTCACTAACTTCACACACCATCAGGCTTCCAAGCACCTCTCAAGGAAACTCAGTTTTCACACTCTATGCTTAGTGCTCTATGAGTGCCTAGGACTGAAATGAAGCTTGGTAAACATCCCATAAAAAGGAATGCTCCACATGCGGGTTTCACATGCCACCAACTCCACATTCACAGGCAACTTCAGCGCCACAGCCGTTTTCAGATAGCCCTCAATGCAAAGGCTCTAGACGCAAATATTGGTGTGAGAGCTAATTCAATCAAGGAAACACTGCATGTTGGTGAAGGGCATATTGAAGAAGGATCAGCCGAGTGGTTCTTGTGGGAGAACAACTCCATTTGGCTCACTAACTTCACACACCATCAGGCTTCCAAGCAGCTCTCAAGGAAACTCAGTTTTCACACTCTATGCTTAGTGCCCTTTGAGAGCATTATCTAGGAATGAACCTGGTAGAGCATCCCACACAAACGAATGCTCCACATGCGGGTTTCACATGCCACCAACTCCACATTCTCAGGCAACTTCAGCGCCACAGCCGTTTTCAGATAGCCCTCAATGCAAAGGCTCTAGACGCAAATATTGGTGTGAGAGCTAATTCAATCAAGGAAACACTGCATGTTGGTGAAGGGCATATTGAAGAAGGATCAGCCGAGTGGTTCTTGTGGGAGAACAACTCCATTTGGCTCACTAACTTCACACACCATCAGGCTTCCAAGCAGCTCTCAAGGAAACTCAGTTTTCACACTCTATGCTTAGTGCTCTATGAGTGCCTAGGACTGAAATGAAGCTTGGTCAACATCCCATAAAAACGAATGCTCCACATGCGGGTTTCACATGCCACCAACTCCACATTCACAGGCAACTTCAGCGCCACAGCCGTTTTCAGATAGCCCTCAATGCAAAGGCTCTAGACGCAAATATTGGTGTGAGAGCTAATTCAATCAAGGAAACACTGCATGTTGGTGAAGGGCATATTGAAGAAGGATCAGCCGAGTGGTTCTTGTGGGAGAACAACTCCATTTGGCTCACTAACTTCACACACCATCAGGCTTCCAAGCAGCTCTCAAGGAAACTCAGTTTTCACACTCTCTATGTTTAGTGCCCTTTGAGTGCATTATCTAGGAATGAACCTGGTAGAGCATCCCACACAAACGAATGCTCCACATGCGGGTTTCACATGCCACCAACTCCACATTCACAGGCAACTTCAGCGCCACAGCCGTTTTCAGATAGCCCTCAATGCAAAGGCTCTAGACGCAAATATTGGTGTGAGAGCTAATTCAATCAAGGAAACACTGCATGTTGGTGAAGGGCATATTGAAGAAGGATCAGCCGACTGGTTCTTGTGGGAGAACAACTCCATTTGGCTCACTAACTTCACACACCATCAGGCTTCCAAGCAGCTCTCAAGGAAACTCAGTTTTCACACTCTATGCTTAGTGCTCTATGAGTGCCTAGGACTGAAATGAAGCTTGGTCAGCATCCCACACAAACGAATGCTCCAAATGCGGGTTTCACATGCCACCAACTCCACATTCTCAGGCAACTTCAGCGCCACAGCCGTTTTCAGATAGCCCTCAATGCAAAGGCTCTAGACGCAAATATTGGTGTGAGAGCTAATTCAATCAAGGAAACACTGCATGTTGGTGAAGGGCATATTGAAGAAGGATCAGCCGAGTGGTTCTTGTGGGAGAACAACTCCATTTGGCTCACTAACTTCACACACCATCAGGCTTCCAAGCAGCTCTCAAGGAAACTCAGTTTTCACACTCTATGCTTATTGCCCTTTGAGTGCATTATCTAGGAATGAACCTGGTAGAGCATCCCACACAAACGAATGCTCCACATGCGGGTTTCACATGCCACCAACTCCACATTCACAGGCAACTTCAGCGCCACAGCCGTTTTCAGATAGCCCTCAATGCAAAGGCTCTAGACGCAAATATTGGTGTGAGAGCTAATTCAATCAAGGAAACACTGCATGTTGGTGAAGGGCATATTGAAGAAGGATCAGTCGAGTGGTTCTTGTGGGAGAACAACTCCATTTAGCTGACTAACTTCACACACCATCAGGCTTCCAAGCAGCTCTCAAGGAAACTCAGTTTTCACACTCTATGCTTAGTGCCCTTTGAGTGCATTATCTAGGAATGAACCTGGTAGAGCATCCCACACAAACGAATGCTCCACATGCGGGTTTCACATGCCACCAACTCCACATTCACAGGCAACTTCAGCGCCACAGCCGTTTTCAGATAGCCCTCAATGCAAAGGCTCTAGACGCAAATATTGGTGTGAGAGCTAATTCAATCAAGGAAACACTGCATGTTGGTGAAGGGCATATTGAAGAAGGATCAGCCGAGTGGTTCTTGTGGGAGAACAACTCCATTTGGCTCACTAACTTCACACACCATCAGGCTTCCAAGCAGCTCTCAAGGAAACTCAGTTTTCACACTCTATGCTTAGTGCCCTTTGAGTGCATTATCTAGGAATGAACCTGGTAGAGCATCCCACACAAACGAATGCTCCACATGCGGGTTTCACATGCCACCAACTCCACATTCACAGGCAACTTCAGCGCCACAGCCGTTTTCAGATAGCCCTCAATGCAAAGGCTCTAGACGCAAATATTGGTCTGAGAGCTAATTCAATCAAGGAAACACTGCATGTTGGTGAAGGGCATATTGAAGAAGGATCAGCCGAGTGGTTCTTGTGGGAGAACAACTCCATTTGGCTCACTAACTTCACACACCATCAGGCTTCCAAGCAGCTCTCAAGGAAACTCAGTTTTCACACTCTATGCTTAGTGCCCTTTGAGTGCATTATCTAGGAACGAACCTGGTAGAGCATCCCACACAAACGAATGCTCCACATGCGGGTTTCACATGCCACCAACTCCACATTCACAGGCAACTTCAGCGCCACAGCCGTTTTCAGATAGCCCTCAATGCAAAGGCTCTAGACACAAATATTGGTGTGAGAGCTAATTCAATCAAGGAAACACTGCATGTTGGTGAAGGGCATATTGAAGAAGGATCAGCCGAGTGGTTCTTGTGGGAGAACAACTCCATTTGGCTCACTAACTTCACACACCATCAGGCTTCCAAGCAGCTCTCAAGGAAACTCAGTTTTCACACTCTATGCTTAGTGCCCTTTGAGTGCATTATCTAGGAACGAACCTGGTAGAGCATCCCACACAAACGAATGCTCCACATGCGGTTTTCACATGCCACCAACTCCACATTCACAGGCAACTTCAGCGCCACAGCCGTTTTTAGATAGTCCTCAATGCAAAGGCTCTAGACGCAAATATTGGTGTGAGAGCTAATTCAATCAAGGAAACACTGCATGTTGGTGAAGGGCTTATTGAAGAAGAATCAGCCAAGTGGTTCTTGTGGGAGAACAACTCCATTTGGCTCACTAACTTCACACACCATCAGGCTTCCAAGCAGCTCTCAAGGAAACTCAGTTTTCACACTCTATGCTTAGTGCCCTTTGAGTGCATTATCTAGGAATGAACCTGGTAGAGCATCCCACACAAACGAATGCTCCACATGCGGGTTTCACATGCCACCAACTCCACATTCACAGGCAACTTCAGCGCCACAGCCGTTTTCAGATAGCCCTCAATGCAAAGGCTCTAGACGCAAATATTGGTGTGAGAGCTAAT
This sequence comes from Ochotona princeps, assembly GCF_030435755.1. NCBI lineage: Eukaryota > Metazoa > Chordata > Mammalia > Lagomorpha > Ochotonidae > Ochotona > Ochotona princeps. Next base: position 17,086 of record NW_026701785.1, on the reverse strand, counting down.
TCAATCAAGGAAACACTGCATGTTGGTGAAGGGCATATTGAAGAAGGATCAGTCGAGTGGTTCTTATGGGAGAACAACTCCATTTGGCTCACTAACTTCACACACCATCAGGCTTCCAAGCAGCTCTCAAGGAAACTCAGTTTTCACACTCTATGCTTAGTGCTCTATGAGTGCCTAGGACTGAAATGAAGCTTGGTAAACATCCCATAAAAAGGAATGCTCCACATGCGGGTTTCACATGCCACCAACTCCACATTCACAGGCAACTTCAGCGCCACAGCCGTTTTCAGATAGCCCTCAATGCAAAGGCTCTAGACGCAAATATTGGTGTGAGAGCTAATTCAATCAAGGAAACACTGCATGTTGGTGAAGGGCATATTGAAGAAGGATCAGCCGAGTGGTTCTTGTGGGAGAACAACTCCATTTGGCTCACTAACTTCACACACCATCAGGCTTCCAAGCAGCTCTCAAGGAAACTCAGTTTTCACACTCTATGCTTAGTGCCCTTTGAGTGCATTATCTAGGAATGAACCTGGTAGAGCATCCCACACAAACGAATGCTCCACATGCGGGTTTCACATGCCACCAACTCCACATTCACAGGCAACTTCAGCGCCACAGCCGTTTTCAGATAGCCCTCAATGCAAAGGCTCTAGACGCAAATATTGGTGTGAGAGCTAATTCAATCAAGGAAACACTGCATGTTGGTGAAGGGCATATTGAAGAAGGATCAGCCGAGTGGTTCTTGTGGGAGAACAACTCCATTTGGCTCACTAACTTCACACACCATCAGGCTTCCAAGCAGCTCTCAAGGAAACTCAGTTTTCACACTCTATGCTTAGTGCTCTTTGTGTGCCTAGGACTGAAATGAAGCTTGGTCAGCATCCCACACAAACGAATGCTCCACATGCGGGTTTCACATGCCACCAACTCCACATTCACAGGCAACTTCAGCGCCACAGCCGTTTTCAGATAGCCCTCAATGCAAAGGCTCTAGACGCAAATATTGGTGTGAGAGCTAATTCAATCAAGGAAACACTGCATGTTGGTGAAGGGCATATTGAAGAAGGATCAGCCGAGTGGTTCTTGAGGGAGAACAACTCCATTTGGCTCACTAACTTCACACACCATCAGGCTTCCAAGCAGCTCTCAAGGAAACTCAGTTTTCACACTCTATGCTTAGTGCCCTTTGAGTGCATTATCTAGGAATGAACCTGGTAGAGCATCCCACACAAACGAATGCTACACAAGCGGGTTTCACATGCCACCAACTCCACATTCACAGGCAACTTCAGCGCCACAGCCGTTTTCAGATAGCCCTCAATGCAAAGGCTCTAGACACAAATATTGGTGTGAGAGCTAATTCAATCAAGGAAACACTGCATGTTGGTGAAGGGCATATTGAAGAAGGATCAGCCGAGTGGTTCTTGTGGGAGAACAACTCCATTTGGCTCACTAACTTCACACACCATCAGGCTTCCAAGCAGCTCTCAAGGAAACTCAGTTTTCACACTCTATGCTTAGTGCCCCTTTGAGTGCATTATCTAGGAACGAACCTGGTAGAGCATCCCACACAAACGAATGCTCCACATGCGGTTTTCACATGCCACCAACTCCACATTCACAGGCAACTTCAGCGCCACAGCCGTTTTTAGATAGCCCTCAATGCAAAGGCTCTAGACGCAAATATTGGTGTGAGAGCTAATTCAATCAAGGAAACACTGCATGTTGGTGAAGGGCTTATTGAAGAAGAATCAGCCAAGTGGTTCTTGTGGGAGAACAACTCCATTTGGCTCACTAACTTCACACACCATCAGGCTTCCAAGCAGCTCTCAAGGAAACTCAGTTTTCACACTCTATGCTTAGTGCCCTTTGAGTGCATTATCTAGGAATGAACCTGGTAGAGCATCCCACACAAACGAATGCTCCACATGCGGGTTTCACATGCCACCAACTCCACATTCACAGGCAACTTCAGCGCCACAGCCGTTTTCAGATAGCCCTCAATGCAAAGGCTCTAGACGCAAATATTGGTGTGAGAGCTAATTCAATCAAGGAAACACTGCATGTTGGTGAAGGGCATATTGAAGAAGGATCAGTCGAGTGGTTCTTATGGGAGAACAACTCCATTTGGCTCACTAACTTCACACACCATCAGGCTTCCAAGCACCTCTCAAGGAAACTCAGTTTTCACACTCTATGCTTAGTGCTCTATGAGTGCCTAGGACTGAAATGAAGCTTGGTAAACATCCCATAAAAAGGAATGCTCCACATGCGGGTTTCACATGCCACCAACTCCACATTCACAGGCAACTTCAGCGCCACAGCCGTTTTCAGATAGCCCTCAATGCAAAGGCTCTAGACGCAAATATTGGTGTGAGAGCTAATTCAATCAAGGAAACACTGCATGTTGGTGAAGGGCATATTGAAGAAGGATCAGCCGAGTGGTTCTTGTGGGAGAACAACTCCATTTGGCTCACTAACTTCACACACCATCAGGCTTCCAAGCAGCTCTCAAGGAAACTCAGTTTTCACACTCTATGCTTAGTGCCCTTTGAGTGCATTATCTAGGAATGAACCTGGTAGAGCATCCCACACAAACGAATGCTCCACATGCGGGTTTCACATGCCACCAACTCCACATTCACAGGCAACTTCAGCGCCACAGCCGTTTTCAGATAGCCCTCAATGCAAAGGCTCTAGACGCAAATATTGGTGTGAGAGCTAATTCAATCAAGGAAACACTGCATGTTGGTGAAGGGCATATTGAAGAAGGATCAGCCGAGTGGTTCTTGTGGGAGAACAACTCCATTTGGCTCACTAACTTCACACACCATCAGGCTTCCAAGCAGCTCTCAAGGAAACTCAGTTTTCACACTCTATGCTTAGTGCTCTTTGTGTGCCTAGGACTGAAATGAAGCTTGGTCAGCATCCCACACAAACGAATGCTCCACATGCGGGTTTCACATGCCACCAACTCCACATTCACAGGCAACTTCAGCGCCACAGCCGTTTTCAGATAGCCCTCAATGCAAAGGCTCTAGACGCAAATATTGGTGTGAGAGCTAATTCAATCAAGGAAACACTGCATGTTGGTGAAGGGCATATTGAAGAAGGATCAGCCGAGTGGTTCTTGTGGGAGAAAAACTCCATTTGGCTCACTAACTTCACACACCATCAGGCTTCCAAGCAGCTCTCAAGGAAACTCAGTTTTCACACTCTATGCTTAGTGCCCTTTGAGTGCATTATCTAGGAATGAACCTGGTAGAGCATCCCACACAAACGAATGCTCCACATGCGGGTTTCACATGCCACCAACTCCACATTCACAGGCAACTTCAGCGCCACAGCCGTTTTCAGATAGCCCTCAATGCAAAGGCTCTAGACGCAAATATTGGTGTGAGAGCTAATTCAATCAAGGAAACACTGCATGTTGGTGAAGGGCATATTGAAGAAGGATCAGCCGAGTGGTTCTTGTGGGAGAACAACTCCATTTGGCTCACTAACTTCACACACCATCAGGCTTCCAAGCAGCTCTCAAGGAAACTCAGTTTTCACACTCTATGCTTAGTGCCCTTTGAGTGCATTATCTAGGAATGAACCTGGTAGAGCATCCCACACAAACGAATGCTCCACATGCGGGTTTCACATGCCACCAACTCCACATTCACAGGCAACTTCAGCGCCACAGCCGTTTTCAGATAGCCCTCAATGCAAAGGCTCTAGACGCAAATATTGGTGTGAGAGCTAATTCAATCAAGGAAACACTGCATGTTGGTGAAGGGCATATTGAAGAAGGATCAGCTGAGTGGTTCTTGTGGGAGAACAACTCCATTTGGCTCACTAACTTCACACACCATCAGGCTTCCAAGCAGCTCTCAAGGAAACTCAGTTTTCACACTCTATGCTTAGTGCCCTTTGAGTGCATTATCTAGGAATGAACCTGGTAGAGCATCCCACACAAACGAATGCTCCACATGCGGGTTTCACATGCCACCAACTCCACATTCACAGGCAACTTCAGCGCCACAGCCGTTTTCAGATAGCCCTCAATGCAAAAGCTCTAGACGCAAATATTGGTGTGAGAGCTAATTCAATCAAGGAAACACTGCATGTTGGTGAAGGGCATATTGAAGAAGGATCAGCCGAGTGGTTCTTGTGGGAGAACAACTCCATTTGGCTCACTAACTTCACACACCATCAGGCTTCCAAGCAGCTCTCAAGGAAACTCAGTTTTCACACTCTATGCTTAGTGCCCTTTGAGTGCATTATCTAGGAATGAACCTGGTAGAGCATCCCACACAAACGAATGCTCCACATGCGGGTTTCACATGCCACCAACTCCACATTCACAGGCAACTTCAGCGCCACAGCCGTTTTCAGATAGCCCTCAATGCAAAAGCTCTAGACGCAAATATTGGTGTGAGAGCTAATTCAATCAAGGAAACACTGCATGTTGGTGAAGGGCATATTGAAGAAGGATCAGCCGAGTGGTTCTTGTGGGAGAACAACTCCATTTGGCTCACTAACTTCACACACCATCAGGCTTCCAAGCAGCTCTCAAGGAAACTCAGTTTTCACACTCTATGCTTAGTGCCCTTTGAGTGCATTATCTAGGAATGAACCTGGTAGAGCATCCCACACAAACGAATGCTCCACATGCGGGTTTCACATGCCACCAACTCCACATTCACAGGCAACTTCAGCGCCACAGCCGTTTTCAGATAGCCCTCAATGCAAAGGCTCTAGACGCAAATATTGGTGTGAGAGCTAATTCAATCAAGGAAACACTGCATGTTGGTGAAGGGCATATTGAAGAAGGATCAGTCGAGTGGTTCTTGTGGGAGAACAACTCCATTTAGCTGACTAACTTCACACACCATCAGGCTTCCAAGCAGCTCTCAAGGAAACTCAGTTTTCACACTCTATGCTTAGTGCCCTTTGAGTGCATTATCTAGGAATGAACCTGGTAGAGCATCCCACACAAACGAATGCTCCACATGCGGGTTTCACATGCCACCAACTCCACATTCACAGGCAACTTCAGCGCCACAGCCGTATTCAGATAGCCCTCAATGCAAAGGCTCTAGACGCAAATATTGGTGTGAGAGCTAATTCAATCAAGGAAACACTGCATGTTGGTGAAGGGCATATTGAAGAAGGATCAGTCGAGTGGTTCTTGTGGGAGAACAACTCCATTTAGCTGACTAACTTCACACACCATCAGGCTTCCAAGCAGCTCTCAAGGAAACTCAGTTTTCACACTCTATGCTTAGTGCCCTTTGAGTGCATTATCTAGGAATGAACCTGGTAGAGCATCCCACACAAACGAATGCTCCACATGCGGGTTTCACATGCCACCAACTCCACATTCACAGGCAACTTCAGCGCCACAGCCGTTTTCAGATAGCCCTCAATGCAAAGGCTCTAGACGCAAATATTGGTGTGAGAGCTAATTCAATCAAGGAAACACTGCATGTTGGTGAAGGGCATATTGAAGAAGGATCAGTCGAGTGGTTCTTGTGGGAGAACAACTCCATTTGGCTCACTAACTTCACACACCATCAGGCTTCCAAGCAGCTCTCAAGGAAACTCAGTTTTCACACTCTATGCTTAGTGCCCTTTGAGTGCATTATCTAGGAATGAACCTGGTAGAGCATCCCACACAAACGAATGCTCCACTTGCGGGTTTCACATGCCACCAACTCCACATTCACAGGCAACTTCAGCGCCACAGCCGTTTTCAGATAGCCCTCAATGCAAAGGCTCTAGACGCAAATATTGGTGTGAGAGCTAATTCAATCAAGGAAACACTGCATGTTGGTGAAGGGCATATTGAAGAAGGATCAGCCGAGTGGTTCTTGTGGGAGAACAACTCCATTTGGCTCACTAACTTCACACACCATCAGGCTTCCAAGCAGCTCTCAAGGAAACTCAGTTTTCACACTCTATGCTTAGTGCCCTTTGAGTGCATTATCTAGGAATGAACCTGGTAGAGCATCCCACACAAACGAATGCTCCACATGCGGGTTTCACATGCCACCAACTCCACATTCACAGGCAACTTCAGCGCCACAGCCGTTTTCAGATAGCCCTCAATGCAAAGGCTCTAGACGCAAATATTGGTGTGAGAGTTAATTCAATCAACGAAGCACTGCATGTTGGTGAAGGGCATTTTGAAGAAGGATCAGTCGAGTGGTTCTTTTGGGAGAACAACTCCATTTGCTCACTAACTTCACACACCATCAGGCTTCCAAGCAGCTCTCAAGGAAACTCAGTTTTCACACTCTATGCTTAGTGCCCTTTGTATGCCTAGGACTGAAATGAAGCTTGGAGAGCATCCCACACAAACGAATGCTCCACATGCGGGTTTCACATGCCACCAACTCCACATTCACAGGCCAACTTCAGCGCCACAGCCGTTTTCAGATAGCCCTCAATGCAAAGGCTCTAGATGCAAATATTGATGTGAGAGCTAATTCAATCAAGGAAACACTGCATGTTGGTGAAGGGCATATTGAAGAAGGATCAGCCGAGTGGTTCTTGTGGGAGAACAACTCCATTTGGCTCACTAACTTCACACACCATCAGGCTTCCAAGCAGCTCTCAAGGAAACTCAGTTTTCACACTCTATGCTTAGTGCCCTTTGAGGTGCATTATCTAGGAACGAACCTGGTAGAGCATCCCACACAAACGAATGCTCCACATGCGGTTTTCACATGCCACCAACTCCACATTCACAGGCAACTTCAGCGCCACAGCCGTTTTCAGATAGCCCTCAATGCAAAGGCTCTAGACGCAAATATTGGTGTTGAGAGCTAATTCAATCAAGGAGAAACACTGCATGTTGGTGAAGGGCTTATTGAAGAAGAATCAGCCAAGTGGTTCTTGTGGGAGAACAACTCCATTTGGCTCACTACACACACCATCAGGCTTCCAAGCAGCTCTCAAGGAAACTCAGTTTTCACACTCTATGCTTAGTGCCCTTTGAGTGCATTATCTAGGAATGAACCTGGTAGAGCATCCCACACAAACGAATGCTCCACATGCGGGTTTTCACATGCCACCAACTCCACATTCACAGGCAACTTCAGCGCCACAGCCGTTTTCAGATAGCCCTCAATGCAAAGGCTCTAGACGCAAATATTGGTGTGAGAGCTAATTCAATCAAGGAAACACTGCATGTTGGTGAAGGGCATATTGAAGAAGGATCAGCCGAGTGGTTCTTGTGGGAGAACAACTCCATTTGGCTCACTAACTTCACACACCATCAGGCTTCCAAGCAGCTCTCAAGGAAACTCAGTTTTCACACTCTATGCTTAGTGCCCTTTGTATGGCTATTACTGAAATGAACCTGGTAGAGCATCCCACACAAACGAATGCTCCACATGCGGGTTTCACATGCCACCAACTCCACATTCACAGGCAACTTCAGCGCCACAGCCGTTTTCAGATAGCCCTCAATGCAAAGGCTCTAGACGCAAATATTGGTGTGAGAGCTAATTCAATCAAGGAAACACTGCATGTTGGTGAAGGGCATATTGAAGAAGGATCAGCCGAGTGGTTCTTGTGGGAGAACAACTCATTTGGCTCACTAACTTCACACACCATCAGGCTTCCAAGCAGCTCTCAAGAAACTCAGTTTTCACACTCTATGCTTAGTGCCCTTTGTATGGCTATTACTGAAATGAAACTGGTAGAGCATCCCACACAAACGAATGCTCCACATGCGGGTTTCACATGCCACCAACTCCACATTCACAGGCAACTTCAGCGCCACAGCCGTTTTCAGATAGCCCTCAATGCAAAGGCTCTAGACACAAATATTGGGTGTGAGAGCTAATTCAATCAAGGAAACACTGCATGTTGGTGAAGGGCATATTGAAGAAGGATTCAGCCGAGTGGTTCTTGTGGGAGAACAACTCCATTTGGCTCACTACACACACCATCAGGCTTCCAAGCAGCTCTCAAGGAAACTCAGTTTTCACACTCTATGCTTAGTGCCCTTTGAGTGCATTATCAAGAATGAACCTGGTAGAGCATCCCACACAAACGAATGCTCCACATGCGGGTTTCACATGCCACCAACTCCACATTTACAGGCAACTTCAGCGCCACAGCCGTTTTCAGATAGCCCTCAATGCAAAGGGCTCTAGACGCAAATATTGGTGTGAGAGCTAATTCAATCAAGGAAACACTGCATGTTGGTGAAGGGCATATTGAAGAAGGATCAGCCGAGTGGTTCTTGTGGGAGAACAACTCCATTTGGCTCACTAACTTCACACACCATCATGCTTCCAAGCAGCTCTCAAGGAAACTCAGTTTTCACACTCTATGCTTAGTGTCCTTTGAGTGCCTTATCTAGGAATGAAGCTGGTAGAGCATCCCACACAAACGAATGCTCCACATGCGGGTTTCACATGCCACCAACTCCACATTCACAGGCAACTTCAGCGCCACAGCCGTTTTCAGATAGCCCTCAATGCAAAGGCTCTAGACGCAAATATTGGTGTGAGAGCTAATTCAATCAAGGAAACACTGCATGTTGGTGAAGGGCATATTGAAGAAGGATCAGCCGAGTGGTTCTTGTGGGAGAACAACTCCATTTGGCTCACTAACTTCACACACCATCAGGCTTCCAAGCAGCTCTCAAGGAAACTCAGTTTTCACACTCTATGCTTAGTGCCCTTTGTATGGCTATTACTGAAATGAAACTGGTAGAGCATCCCACACAAATGAATGCTCCACATGCGGGTTTCACATGCCACCAACTCCACATTCACAGGCAACTTCAGCGCCACAGCCGTTTTCAGATAGCCCTCAATGCAAAGGCTCTAGACACAAATATTGGTGTGAGAGCTAATTCAATCAAGGAAACACTGCATGTTGGTGAAGGGCATATTGAAGAAGGATCAGCCGAGTGGTTCTTGTGGGAGAACAACTCCATTTGGCTCACTACACACACCATCAGGCTTCCAAGCAGCTCTCAAGGAACTCAGTTTTCACACTCTATGCTTAGTGCCCTTTGAGTGCATTATCAAGAAATGAACCTGGTAGAGCATCCCACACAAACGAATGCTCCACATGCGGGTTTCACATGCCACCAACTCCACATTCACAGGCAACTTCAGCGCCACAGCCGTTTTCAGATAGCCCTCAATGCAAAGGCTCTAGACGCAAATATTGGTGTGAGAGCTAATTCAATCAAGGAAACACTGCATGTTGGTGAAGGGCATATTGAAGAAGGATCAGCCGAGAGTGGTTTCTTGTGGGAGAACAACTCCATTTGGCTCACTAACTTCACAACCATCAGGCTTCCAAGCAGCTCTCAAGGAAACTCAGTTTTCACACTCTATGCTTAGTGCCCTTTGAGTGCATTATCTAGGAATGAACCTGGTAGAGCATCCCACACAAACGAATGCTCCACATGCGAGTTTCACATGCCACCAACTCCACATTCACAGGCAACTTCAGCGCCACAGCCATTTTCAGATAGCCCTCAATGCAAAGGCTCTAGACGCAAATATTGGTGTGAGAGCTAATTCAATCAAGGAAACACTGCATGTTGGTGAAGGGCATATTGAAGAAGATCAGCCGAGTGGTTCTTGTGGGAGAACAACTCCATTTGGCTCACTAACTTCACACACCATCAGGCTTCCAAGCAGCTCTCAAGGAAACTCAGTTTTCACACTCTATGCTTAGTGCCCTTTGAGAGCATTATCTAGGAATGAACCTGGTAGAGCATCCCACACAAACGAATGCTCCACATGCGGTTTTCACATGCCACCAACTCCACATTCACAGGCAACTTCAGCGCCACAGCCGTTTTCAGATAGCCCTCAATGCAAAGGCTCTAGACGCAAATATTGGTGTGAGAGTTAATTCAATCAAGGAAACACTGCATGTTGGTGAAGGGCATATTGAAGAAGGATCAGTCGAGTGGTTCTTGTGGGAGAACAACTCCATTTAGCTGACTAACTTCACACACCATCAGGCTTCCAAGCAGCTCTCAAGGAAACTCAGTTTTCACACTCTATGCTTAGTGCCCTTTGAGTGCATTATCTAGGAATGAACCTGGTAGAGCATCCCACACAAACGAATGCTCCACATGTGGGTTTCACATGCCACCAACTCCACATTCACAGGCAACTTCAGCGCCACAGCCGTTTTCAGATAGCCCTCAATGCAAAGGCTCTAGACGCAAATATTGGTGTGAGAGCTAATTCAATCAAGGAAACACTGCATGTTGGTGAAGGGCATATTGAAGAAGGATCAGCCGAGTGGTTCTTGTGGGAGAACAACTCCATTTGGCTCACTAACTTCACACACCATCAGGCTTCCAAGCAGCTCTCAAGGAAACTCAGTTTTCACACTCTATGCTTAGTGCCCTTTGTATGGCTCGGACTGAAATGAAGCTGGTAGAGCATCCCACACAAACGAATGCTCCACATGCGGGTTTCAACATGCCACCAACTCCACATTCACAGGCAACTTCAGCGCCACAGCCGTTTTCAGATAGCCCTCAATGCAAAGGCTCTAGACACAAATATTGGTGTGAGAGCTAATTCAATCAAGGAAACACTGCATGTTGGTGAAGGGCATATTGAAGAAGGATCAGCCGAGTGGTTCTTGTGGGGAGAACAACTCCATTTGGCTCACTCCACACACCATCAGGCTTCCAAGCAGCTCTCAGGAAACTCAGTTTTCACACTCTATGCTTAGTGCCCTTTGAGTGCATTATCAAGAATGAACCTGGTAGAGCATCCCACACAAACGAATGCTCCACATGCGGGTTTCACATGCCACCAACTCCACATTCACAGGCAACTTCAGCGCCACAGCCGTTTTCAGATAGCCCTCAATGCAAAGGCTCTAGACGCAAATATTGGTGTGAGAGCTAATTCAATCAAGGAAACACTGCATGTTGGTGAAGGGCATATTGAAGAAGGATCAGCCGAGTGGTTCTTGTGGGAGAACAACTCCATTTGGCTCACTAACTTCACACACCATCAGGCTTCCAAGCAGCTCTCAAGGAAACTCAGTTTTCACACTCTATGCTTAGTGCCCTTTGAGAGCATTATCTAGGAATGAACCTGGTAGAGCATCCCACACAAACGAATGCTCCACATGCGGGTTTCACATGCCACCAACTCCACATTCACAGGCAACTTCAGCGCCACAGCCGTTTTCAGATAGCCCTCAATGCAAAGGCTCTAGACGCAAATATTGGTGTGAGAGTTAATTCAATCAAGGAAACACTGCATGTTGGTGAAGGGCATATTGAAGAAGGATCAGTCGAGTGGTTCTTGTGGGAGAACAACTCCATTTAGCTGACTAACTTCACACACCATCAGGCTTCCAAGCAGCTCTCAAGGAAACTCAGTTTTCACACTCTATGCTTAGTGCTCTATGAGTGCCTAGGACTGAAATGAAGCTTGGTAAACATCCCATCAAACGAATGCTCCACATGCGGGTTTCACATGCCACCAACTCCACATTCACAGGCAACTTCAGCGCCACAGCCGTTTTCAGATAGCCCTCAATGCAAAGGCTCTAGACGCAAATATTGGTGTGAGAGCTAATTCAATCAAGGAAACACTACATGTTGGTGAAGGGCATATTGAAGAAGGATCAGCCGAGTGGTTCTTGTGGGAGAACAACTCCATTTGGCTCACTAACTTCACACACCATCAGGCTTCCAAGCAGCTCTCAAGGAAACTCAGTTTTCACACTCTATGCTTAGTGCCCTTTGAGTGCATTATCTAGGAATGAACCTGGTAGAGCATCCCACACAAACGAATGCTCCACATGCGGGTTTCACATGCCACCAACTCCACATTCACAGGCAACTTCAGCAACACAGCCGTTTTCAGATAGCCCTCAATGCAAAGGCTCTAGACGCAAATATTGGTGTGAGAGCTAATTCAATCAAGGAAACACTGCATGTTGGTGAAGGGCATTTTGAAGAAGGATCAGTCGAGTGGTTCTTTGGGAGAACAACTCCATTTGGCTCACTAACTTCACACACCATCAGGCTTCCAAGCAGCTCTCAAGGAAACTCAGTTTTCACACTCTATGCTTAGTGCCCTTTGTATGCCTAGACTGAAATGAATCTTGGAGAGCGTCCCACACAAACGAATGCTCCACATGCGGGTTTCACATGCCACCAACTCCACATTCACAGGCAACTTCAGCGCCACAGCCGTTTTCAGATAGCCCTCAATGCAAAGGCTCTAGACGCAAATATTGGTGTGAGAGCTAATTCAAACAAGGAAACACTGCATGTTGGTGAAGGGCATATTGAAGAAGAATCAGCCGAGTGGTTCTTGTGGGAGAACAACTCCATTTGGCTGACTAACTTCACACACCATCAGGCTTCCAAGCAGCTCTCAAGGAAACTCAGTTTTCACACTCTATGTTTAGTGCCCTTTGACTGCATTATCTAGGAATGAACCTGGTAGAGCATCCCACACAAACGAATGCTCCACATGCGGTTTTCACATGCCACCAACTCCACATTCACAGGCAACTTCAGCGCCACAGCCGTTTTCAGATAGCCCTCAATGCAAAGGCTCTAGACGCAAATATTGGTGTGAGAGCTAATTCAATCAAGGAAACACTGCATGTTGGTGAAGGGCATATTGAAGAAGGATCAGCCGAGTGGTTCTTGTGGGAGAACAACTCCATTTGGCTCACTAACTTCACACACCATCAGGCTTCCAAGCAGCTCTCAAGGAAACTCAGTTTTCACACTCTATGCTTAGTGCCCTTTGAGTGCATTATCTAGGAATGAACCTGGTAGAGGATCCCACACAAACGAATGCTCCACATGCGGGTTTCACATGCCACCAACTCCACATTCACAGGCAACTTCAGCGCCACAGCCGTTTTCAGATAGCCCTCAATGCAAAGGCTCTAGACGCAAATATTGGTGTGAGAGCTAATTCAATCAAGGAAACACTGCATGTTGGTGAAGGGCATATTGAAGAAGGATCAGCCGAGTGGTTCTTGTGGGAGAACAACTCCATTTGGCTCACTAACTTCACACACCATCAGGCTTCCAAGCAGCTCTCAAGGAAACTCAGTTTTCACACTCTATGCTTAGTGCCCTTTGAGAGCATTATCTAGGAATGAACCTGGTAGAGCATCCCACACAAACGAATGCTCCACATGCGGGTTTCACATGCCACCAACTCCACATTCACAGGCAACTTCAGCGCCACAGCCGTTTTCAGATAGCCCTCAATGCAAAGGCTCTAGACGCAAATATTGGTGTGAGAGTTAATTCAATCAAGGAAACACTGCATGTTGGTGAAGGGCATATTGAAGAAGGATCAGCCGAGTGGTTCTTGTGGGAGAACAACTCCATTTGGCTCACTAACTTCACACACCATCAGGCTTCCAAGCAGCTCTCAAGGAAACTCAGTTTTCACACTCTATGCTTAGTGCCCTTTGAGTGCATTATCTAGGAATGAACCTGGTAGAGCATCCCACACAAACGAATGCTCCACATGTGGGTTTCACATGCCACCAACTCCACATTCACAGGCAACTTCAGCGCCACAGCCGTTTTCAGATAGCCCTCAATGCAAAGGCTCTAGACGCAAATATTGGTGTGAGAGTTAATTCAATCAAGGAAACACTGCATGTTGGTGAAGGGCATATTGAAGAAGGATCAGTCGAGTGGTTCTTGTGGGAGAACAACTCCATTTGGCTCACTAACTTCACACACCATCAGGCTTCCAAGCAGCTCTCAAGGAAACTCAGTTTTCACACTCTATGCTTAGTGCCCTTTGAGTGCATTATCTAGGAATGAACCTGGTAGAGCATCCCACACAAACGAATGCTCCACATGCGGGTTTCACATGCCACCAACTCCACATTCACAGGCAACTTCAGCGCCACAGCCGTTTTCAGATAGCCCTCAATGCAAAGGCTCTAGAATCAAATATTGGTGTGAGAGCTAATTCAATCAAGGAAACACTGCATGTTGGTGAAGGGCATATTGAAGAAGGATCAGCCGAGTGGTTCTTGTGGGAGAACAACTCCATTTGGCTCACTAACTTCACACACCATCAGGCTTCCAAGCAGCTCTCAAGGAAACTCAGTTTTCACACTCTATGCTTAGTGCTCTATGAGTGCCTAGGACTGAAATGAAGCTTGGTCAGCATCCCACACAAACGAATGCTCCACATGCGGGTTTCACATGCCACCAACTCCACATTCTCAGGCAACTTCAGCGCCACAGCCGTTTTCAGATAGCCCTCAATGCAAAGGCTCTAGACGCAAATATTGGTGTGAGAGCTAATTCAATCAAGGAAACACTGCATGTTGGTGAAGGGCATATTGAAGAAGGATCAGCCGAGTGGTTCTTGTGGGAGAACAACTCCATTTGGCTCACTAACTTCACACACCATCAGGCTTCCAAGCAGCTCTCAAGGAAACTCAGTTTTCACACTCTATGCTTAGTGCCCTTTGAGTGCATTATCTAGGAATGAACCTGGTAGAGCATCCCACACAAACGAATGCTCCACATGCGGGTTTCACATGCCACCAACTCCACATTCACAGGCAACTTCAGCGCCACAGCCGTTTTCAGACAGCATTCAATGCAAAGGCTCTAGACGCAAATATTGGTGTGAGAGTTAATTCAATCAAGTAAACACTGCATGTTGGTGAAGGGCATATTGAAGAAGGATCAGCCGAGTGGTTCTTGTGGGAGAACAACTCCATTTGGCTCACTAACTTCACACACCATCAGGCTTCCAAGCAGCTCTCAAGGAAACTCAGTTTTCACACTCTATGCTTAGTGACCTTTGTATGGCTAGGACGGAAATGAACCTGGTAGAGCATCCCACATAAACGAATGCTCCACATGCGGGTTTCACATGCCACCAACTCCACATTCACAGGCAACTTCAGCGCCACAGCCGTTTTCAGATAGCCCTCAATGCAAAAGGCTCTAGACGCAAATATTGGTGTGAGAGCTAATTCAATCAAGGAAACACTGCATGTTGGTGAAGGGCATATTGAAGAAGGATCAGCCGAGTGGTTCTTGTGGGAGAACAACTCCATTGGCTCACTACTTCACACACCATCAGGCTTCCAAGCAGCTCTCAAGGAAACTCAGTTTTCACACTCTATGCTTAGTGCCCTTTGAGTGCATTATCTAGGAATGAACCTGGTAGAGCATCCCACACAAACGAATGCTCCACATGCGGGTTTCACATGCCACCAACTCCACATTCACAGGCAACTTCAGCGCCACAGCCGTTTTCAGATAGCCCTCAATGCAAAGGCTCTAGATGCAAATATTGGTGTGAGAGCTAATTCAATCAAGGAAACACTGCATGTTGGTGAAGGGCATATTGAAGAAGGATCAGCCGAGTGGTTCTTGTGGGAGAAACAACTCCATTTGGCTCACTAACTTCACACACCATCAGGCTTCCAAGCAGCTCTCAAGGAAACTCAGTTTTCACACTCTATGCTTAGTGCCCTTTGAGTGCATTATCTAGGAATGAACCTGGTAGAGCATCCCACACAAACGAATGCTCCACATGCGGGTTTCACATGCCACCAACTCCACATTCACAGGCAACTTCAGCGCCACAGCCGTTTTCAGATAGCCCTCAATGCAAAGGCTCTAGACGCAAATATTGGTGTGAGAGCTAATTCAATCAAGGAAACACTGCATGTTGGTGAAGGGCATATTGAAGAATTATCAGCCGAGTGGTTCTTGTGGAGAACAACTCCATTTGGCTCACTAACTTCACACACCATCAGGCTTCCAAGCAGCTCTCAAGGAAACTCAGTTTTCACACTCTATGCTTAGTGCCCTTTGAGTGCATTATCTAGGAATGAACCTGGTAGAGCATCCCACACAAACGAATGCTCCAAATGCGGGTTTCACATGCCACCAACTCCACATTCACAGGCAACTTCAGCGCCACAGCCGTTTTCAGATAGCCCTCAATGCAAAGGCTCTAGATGCAAATATTGGTGTGAGAGCTAATTCAATCAAGGAAACACTGCATGTTGGGTGAAGGGCATATTGAAGAAGGATCAGCCGAGTGGTTCTTGTGGGAGAACAACTCCATTTGGCTCACTAACTTCACACACCATCAGGCTTCCAAGCAGCTCTCAAGGAAACTCAGTTTTCACACTCTATGCTTAGTGCCCTTTGAGTGCATTATCTAGGAATGAACCTGGTAGAGCATCCCACACAAACGAATGCTCCACATGCGGGTTTTCACATGCCACCAACTCCACATTCACAGGCAACTTCAGCGCCACAGCCGTTTTCAGATAGCCCTCAATGCAAAGGCTCTAGACGCAAATATTGTGTGAGAGCTAATTCAATCAAGGAAACACTGCATGTTGGTGAAGGGGCATATTGAAGAAGGATCAGCCGAGTGGTTCTTGTGGAGAACAACTCATTTGGCTCACTAACTTCACACACCATCAGGCTTCCAAGCAGCTCTCAAGGAACTCAGTTTTCACACTCTATGCTTAGTGCCCTTTGTATGGCTATTACTGAAATGAAACTGGTAGAGCATCCCACACAAACGAATGCTCCACATGCGGGTTTCACATGCCACCAACTCCACATTCACAGGCAACTTCAGCGCCACAGCCGTTTTCAGATAGCCCTCAATGCAAAGGCTCTAGACACAAATATTGGTGTGAGAGCTAATTCAATCAAGGAAACACTGCCATGTTGGTGAAGGGCATATGGAAGAAAGGATCAGCCGAGTGGTTCTTGTGGGAGAACAACTCCATTTGGCTCACTAACTTCACACACCATCAGGCTTCCAAGCAGCTCTCAAGGAAACTCAGTTTTCACACTCTATGCTTAGTGCCCTTTGAGTGCATTATCAAGAATGAACCTGGTAGAGCATCCCACACAAACGAATGCTCCACATGCGGGTTTCACATGCCACCAACTCCACATTCACAGCAACATTCAGCGCCACAGCCGTTTTCAGATAGCCCTCCAATGCAAAGGCTCTAGACGCAAATATTGGTGTGAGAGCTAATTCAATCAAGGAAACACTGCATGTTGGTGAAGGGGCATATTGAAGAAGGA
>NW_026701784.1:0-42468 GCF_030435755.1 Ochotona princeps | reverse complement strand
TATTGAAGAAGGATCAGCCGAGTGGTTCTTGTGGAGACAACTCCATTTGGCACACTAACTTCACACACCATCAGGCTTCCAAGCAGCTCTCAAGGAAACTCAGTTTTCACACTCTATGCTTAGTGCCCTTTGTATGGCTAGGACTGAAATGAACCTGGCAGAGCATCAGACACAAACGAATGCTCCACATGCGGGTTTCACATGCCACCAACTCCACATTCACAGGCAACTTCAGCGCCACAGCCGTTTTCAGATAGCCCTCAATGCAAAGGCTCTAGACGCAAATATTGGTGTGAGAGCTAATTCAATCAAGGAAACACTGCATGTTGGTGAAGGGCATATTGAAGAAGGATCAGCCGAGTGGTTCTTGTGGGAGAACAACTCCATTTGGCTCACTAACTTCACACACCATCAGGCTTCCAAGCAGCTCTCAAGGAAACTCAGTTTTCACACTCTATGCTTAGTGCCCTTTGAGTGCATTATCTAGGAATGAACCTGGTAGAGCATCCCACACAAACGAATGCTCCACATGCGGGTTTCACATGCCACCAACTCCACATTCACAGGCAACTTCAGCGCCACAGCCGTTTTCAGATAGCCCTCAATGCAAAGGCTCTAGACGCAAATATTGGTGTGAGAGCTAATTCAATCAAGGAAACACTGCATGTTGGTGAAGGGCATATTGAAGAAGGATCAGCCGAGTGGTTCTTGTGGGAGAACAACTCCATTTGGCTCACTAACGTCACACTACCATCAGGCTTCCAAGCAGCTCTCAAGGAAACTCAGTTTTCACACTCTATGCTTAGTGCCCTTTGAGTGCATTATCTAGGAATGAACCTGGTAGAGCATCCCACACAAACGAATGCTCCACATGCGGGTTTCACATGCCACCAACTCCACATTCACAGGCAACTTCAGCGCCACAGCCGTTTTCAGATAGCCCTCAATGCAAAGGCTCTAGACGCAAATATTGGTGTGAGAGCTAATTCAATCAAGGAAACACTGCATGTTGGTGAAGGGCATATTGAAGAAGGATCAGCCGAGTGGTTCTTGTGGGAGAACAACTCCATTTGGCTCACTAACTTCACACACCATCAGGCTTCCAAGCAGCTCTCAAGGAAACTCAGTTTTCACTCTCTATGCTTAGTGCTCTTTGTGAGCCTAGGACTGAATTGAAGCTTGGTCAGCATCCCTACACAAACGAATGCTCCACATGCGGGTTTCACATGCCACCAACTCCACATTCACAGGCAACTTCAGCGCCACAGCCGTTTTCAGATAGCCCTCAATGCAAAGGCTCTAGACGCAAATATTGGTGTGAGAGCTAATTCAATCAAGGAAACACTGCATGTTGGTGAAGGGCATATTGAAGAAGGATCAGCCGAGTGGTTCTTGTGGGAGAACAACTCCATTTGGCTCACTAACTTCACACACCATCAGGCTTCCAAGCAGCGCTCAAGGAAACTCAGTTTTCACACTCTATGCTTAGTGCCCTTTGAGTACATTATCTAGGAATGAACCTGGTAGAGCATCCCACACAAACGAATGCTCCACATGCGGGTTTCACATGCCACCAACTCCACATTCACAGGCAACTTCAGCGCCACAGCCGTTTTCAGATAGCCCTCAATGCAAAGGCTCTAGACGCAAATATTGGTGTGAGAGCTAATTCAATGAAGGAAACACTGCATGTTGGTGAAGGGCATATTGAAGAAGGATCAGCCGAGTGGTTCTTGTGGGAGAACAACTCCATTTGGCACACTAACTTCACACACCATCAGGCTTCCAAGCAGCTCTCAAGGAAACTCAGTTTTTACACCCTATGCTTAATGCTCTTTGTGTGCCTAGGACTGAAATGAATCTTGGTCAGCATTCCACACAAACGAATGCTCCACATGCGGGTTTCACATGCCACCAACTCCACATTCACAGGCAACTTCAGCTCCACAGCCGTTTTCAGATAGCCCTCAATGCAAAGGCTCTAGACGCAAATATTGGTGTGAGAGCTAATTCAATCAAGGAAACACTGCATGTTGGTGAAGGGCATATTGAAGAAGGATCAGCCGAGTGGTTCTTGTGGGAGAACAACTCCATTTGGCTCACTAACTTCACACACCATCAGGCTTCCAAGCAGCTCTCAAGGAAATTCAGTTTTCACACTCTATGTTTAGTGCACTTTGAGTGCATTATCTAGGAATGAACCTGGTAGAGCATCCCACACAAACGAATGCTCCACATGCGGGTTTCACATGCCACCAACTCCACATTCACAGGCAACTTCAGCGCCACAGCCGTTTTCAGATAGCCCTTAATGCAAAGGCTCTAGACGCAAATATTGGTTTGAGAGCTAATTCAATGAAGGAAACACTGCATGTTGGTGAAGGGCATATTGAAGAAGGATCAGCCGAGTGGTTCTTGTGGGAGAACAACTCCATTTGGCTCACTAACTTCACACACCATCAGGCTTCCAAGCAGCTCTCAAGGAAACTCAGTTTTCACACTCTATGCTTAGTGCCCTTTGAGTGCCTAGGACTGAAATGAAGCTTGGAGAGCATCCCACACAAACGAATGCTCCACATGCGGGTTTCACATGCCACCAACTCCACATTCACAGGCAACTTCAGCGCCACAGCCATTTTCAGATAGCACTCAATGCAAAGGCTCTAGACGCAAATATTGGTGTGAGAGCTAATTCAATCAAGGAAACACTGCATGTTGGTGAAGGGCATATTGAAGAAGGATCAGCCGAGTGGTTCTTGTGGGAGAACAACTCCATTTGGCTCACTAACTTCACACACCATCAGGCTTCCAAGCAGCTCTCAAGGAAACTCAGTTTTTACACCCTATGCTTAATGCTCTTTGTGTGCCTAGGACTGAAATGAATCTTGGTCAGCATTCCACACAAACGCATGCTCCACATGCGGGTTTCACATGCCACCAACTCCACATTCACAGGCAACTTCAGCGCCACAGCCGTTTTCAGATAGCCCTCAATGCAAAGGCTCTAGACGCAAATATTGGTGTGAGAGCTAATTCAATCAAGAAAACACTGCATGTTGGTGAAGGGCATATTGAAGAAGGATCAGCCGAGTGGTTCTTGTGGGAGAACAACTCCATTTGGCTCACTAACTTCACACACCATCAGGCTTCCAAGCAGCTCTCAAGGAAACTCAGTTTTCACACTCTATGCTTAGTGCCCTTTGAGTGCCTAGGACTGAAATGAAGCTTGGAGAGCATCCCACACAAACGAATGCTCCACATGCGGGTTTCACATGCCACCAACTCCACATTCACAGGCAACTTCAGCGCCACAGCCATTTTCAGATAGCACTCAATGCAAAGGCTCTAGACGCAAATATTGGTGTGAGAGCTAATTCAATCAAGGAAAACACTGCATGTTGGTGAAGGGGCATATTGAAGAAGGATCAGCCGAGTGGTTCTTGTGGGAGAACAACTCCATTTGGCTCACTAACTTCACACACCATCAGGCTTCCAAGCAGCTCTCAAGGAAACTCAGTTTTTACACCCTATGCTTAATGCTCTTTTTGTGCCTAGGACTGAAATGAATCTTGGTCAGCATTCCACACAAACGAATGCTCCACATGCGGGTTTCACATGCCACCAACTCCACATTCACAGGCAACTTCAGCGCCACAGCCGTTTTCAGATAGCCCTCAATGCAAAGGCTCTAGACGCAAATATTGGTGTGAGAGCTAATTCAATCAAGAAAACACTGCATGTTGGTGAAGGGCATATTGAAGAAGGATCAGCCGAGTGGTTCTTGTGGGAGAACAACTCCATTTGGCTCACTAACTTCACACACCATCAGGCTTCCAAGCAGCTCTCAAGGAAACTCAGTTTTCACACTCTATGTTTAGTGCACTTTGAGTGCATTATCTAGGAATGAACCTGGTAGAGCATCCCACACAAACGAATGCTCCACATGCGGGTTTCACATGCCACCAACTCCACATTCACAGGCAACTTCAGCGCCACAGCCGTTTTCAGATAGCCCTCAATGCAAAGGCTCTAGACGCAAATATTGGTGTGAGAGCTAATTCAATCAAGGAAACACTGCATGTTGGTGAAGGGCATATTGAAGAAGGATCAGCCGAGTGGTTCTTGTGGGAGAACAACTCCATTTGGCTCACTAACTTCACACACAATCAGGCTTCCAAGCAGCTCTCAAGGAAACTCAGTTTTCACACTCTATGCTTAGTGCCCTTTGAGTGCCTAGGACTGAAATGAAGCTTGGAGAGCATCCCACACAAACGAATGCTCCACATGCGGGTTTCACATGCCACCAACTCCACATTCACAGGCAACTTCAGCGCCACAGCCATTTTCAGATAGCCCTCAATGCAAAGGCTCTAGACGCAAATATTGGTGTGAGAGCTAATTCAATCAAGGAAACACTGCATGTTGGTGAAGGGCATATTGAAGAAGGATCAGCCGAGTGGTTCTTGTGGGAGAACAACTCCATTTGGCTCACTAACTTCACACACCATCAGGCTTCCAAGCAGCTCTCAAGGAAAACTCAGTTTTCACACTCTATGTTTAGTGCACTTTGAGTGCATTATCTAGGAATGAACCTGGTAGTGCATCCCACACAAACGAATGCTCCACATGCGGGTTTCACATGCCACCAACTCCACATTCACAGGCAACTTCAGCGCCACAGCCGTTTTCAGATAGCCCTCAATGCAAAGGCTCTAGACGCAAATATTGGTGTGAGAGCTAATTCAATCAAGGAAACACTGCATGTTGGTGAAGGGCATATTGAAGAAGGATCAGCTGAGTGGTTCTTGTGGGAGAACAACTCCATTTGGCTCACTAACTTCACACACCATCAGGCTTCCAAGCAGCTCTCAAGGAAACTCAGTTTTCACACTCTATGCTTAGTGCCCTTTGAGTGCCTAGGACTGAAATGAAGCTTGGAGAGCATCCCACACAAACGAATGCTCCACATGCGGGTTTCACATGCCACCAACTCCACATTCACAGGCAACTTCAGCGCCACAGCCACTTTCAGATAGCCCTCAATGCAAAGGCTCTAGACGCAAATATTGGTGTGAGAGCTAATTCAATCAAGGAAACACTGCATGTTGGTGAAGGGCATATTGAAGAAGGATCAGCCGAGTGGTTCTTGTGGGAGAACAACTCCATTTGGCTCACTAACTTCACACACCATCAGGCTTCCAAGCAGCTCTCAAGGAAACTCAGTTTTCACACTCTATGCTTAGTGCCCTTTGAGTGCATTATCTAGGAATGAACCTGGTAGAGCATCCCACACAAACGAATGCTCCACATGCGAGTTTCACATGCCACCAACTCCACATTCACAGGCAACTTCAGCGCCACAGCCGTTTTCAGATAGCCCTCAATGCAAAGGCTCTAGACGCAAATATTGGTGTGAGAGCTAATTCAATCAAGGAAACACTGCATGTTGGTGAAGGGCATATTGAAGAAGGTATTGAAGAAGGATCAGCCGAGTGGTTCTTGTGGGAGAACAACTCCATTTGGCTCACTAACTTCACACACCATCAGGCTTCCAAGCAGCTCTCAAGGAAACTCAGTTTTCACGCTCTATGCTTAGTGCCCTTTGTATGGCTAGGACTGAAATGAACCTGGCAGAGCATCAGACACAAACGAATGCTCCACATGCGGGTTTCACATGCCACCAACTCCACATTCACAGGCAACTTCAGCGCCACAGCCGTTTTCAGATAGCCCTCAATGCAAAGGCTCTAGACGCAAATATTGGTGTGAGAGCTAATTCAATCAAGGAAACACTGCATGTTGTTGAAGGGCATATTGAAGAAGGATCAGCCGAGTGGTTCTTGTGGGAGAACAACTCCATTTGGCTCACTAACTTCACACACCATCAGGCTTCCAAGCAGCTCTCAAGGAAACTCAGTTTTCACAATCTATGCTTAGTGCCCTTTGAGTGCATTATCTAGGAATGAACCTGGTAGAGCATCCCACACAAACGAATGCTCCACATGCGGGTTTCACATGCCACCAACTCCACATTCACAGGCAACTTCAGCGCCACAGCCGTTTTCAGATAGCCCTCAATGCAAAGGCTCTAGACGCAAATATTGGTGTGAGAGCTAATTCAATGAAGGAAACACTGCATGTTGGTGAAGGGCATATTGAAGAAGGATCAGCCGAGTGGTTCTTGTGGGAGAACAACTCCATTTTTCTCACTAACTTCACACACCATCAGGCTTCCAAGCAGCTCTCAAGGAAACTCAGTTTTCACACTCTATGCTTAGTGCCCTTTGAGTTCCTAGGACTGAAATGAAGCTTGGAGAGCATCCCACACAAACGAATGCTCCACATGCGGGTTTCACATGCCACCAACTCCACATTCACAGGCAACTTCAGCGCCACAGCCGTTTTCAGATAGCCCTCAATGCAAAGGCTCTAGACGCAAATATTGGTGTGAGAGCTAATTCAATCAAGGAAACACTGCATGTTGGTGAAGGGCATATTGAAGAAGGATCAGCCGAGTGGTTCTTGTGGGAGAACAACTCCATTTGGCTCACTAACTTCACACACCATCAGGCTTCCAAGCAGCTCTCAAGGAAACTCAGTTTTCACACTCTATGCTTAGTGCCTTTGAGTGCATTATCTAGGAATGAACCTGGTAGAGCATCCCACACAAACGAATGCTCCACATGCGGGTTTCACATGCCACCAACTCCACATTCACAGGCAACCTCAGCGCCACAGCCGTTTTCAGATAGCCCTCAATGCAAAGGCTCTAGACGCAAATATTGGTGTGAGAGCTAATTCAATCAAGGAAACACTGCATGTTGGTGAAGGGCATATTGAAGAAGGATCAGCCGAGTGGTTCTTGTGGGAGAACAACTCCATTTGGCTCACTAACTTCACACACCATCAGGCTTCCAAGCAGCTCTCAAGGAAACTCAGTTTTCACACTCTATGCTTAGTGCCCTTTGAGTTCCTAGGACTGAAATGAAGCTTGGAGAGCATCCCACACAAACGAATGCTCCACATGCGGGTTTCACATGCCACCAACTCCACATTCACAGGCAACTTCAGCGCCACAGCCGTTTTCAGATAGCCCTCAATGCAAAGGCTCTAGACGCAAATATTGGTGTGAGAGCTAATTCAATCAAGGAAACACTGCATGTTGGTGAAGGGCATATTGAAGAAGGATCAGCCGAGTGGTTCTTGTGGGAGAACAACTCCATTTGGCTCACTAACTTCACACACCATCAGGCTTCCAAGCAGCTCTCAAGGAAACTCAGTTTTCACACTCTATGCTTAGTGCCCTTTGAGTGCATTATCTAGGAATGAACCTGGTAGAGCATCCCACACAAACGAATGCTCCACATGCGAGTTTCACATGCCACCAACTCCACATTCACAGGCAACTTCAGCGCCACAGCCGTTTTCAGATAGCCCTCAATGCAAAGGCTCTAGACGCAAATATTGGTGTGAGAGCTAATTCAATCAAGGAAACACTGCATGTTGGTGAAGGGCATATTGAAGAAGGATCAGCCGAGTGGTTCTTGTGGGAGAACAACTCCATTTGGCTCACTAACTTCACACACCATCAGGCTTCCAAGCAGCTCTCAAGGAAACTCAGTTTTCACGCTCTATGCTTAGTGCCCTTTGTATGGCTAGGACTGAAATGAACCTGGCAGAGCATCAGACACAAACGAATGCTCCACATGCGGGTTTCACATGCCACCAACTCCACATTCACAGGCAACTTCACCGCCACAGCCGTTTTCAGATAGCCCTCAATGCAAAGGCTCTAGACGCAAATATTGGTGTGAGAGCTAATTCAATCAAGGAAACACTGCATGTTGTTGAAGGGCATATTGAAGAAGGATCAGCCGAGTGGTTCTTGTGGGAGAACAACTCCATTTGGCTCACTAACTTCACACACCATCAGGCTTCCAAGCAGCTCTCAAGGAAACTCAGTTTTCACACTCTATGCTTAGTGCCCTTTGAGTGCATTATCTAGGAATGAACCTGGTAGAGCATCCCACACAAACGAATGCTCCACATGCGGGTTTCACATGCCACCAACTCCACATTCACAGGCAACTTCAGCGCCACAGCCGTTTTCAGATAGCCCTCAATGCAAAGGCTCTAGACGCAAATATTGGTGTGAGAGCTAATTCAATGAAGGAAACACTGCATGTTGGTGAAGGGCATATTGAAGAAGGATCAGCCGAGTGGTTCTTGTGGGAGAACAACTCCATTTGGCTCACTAACTTCACACACCATCAGGCTTCCAAGCAGCTCTCAAGGAAACTCAGTTTTCACACTCTATGCTTAGTGCCCTTTGAGTTCCTAGGACTGAAATGAAGCTTGGAGAGCATCCCACACAAACGAATGCTCCACATGCGGGTTTCACATGCCACCAACTCCACATTCACAGGCAACTTCAGCGCCACAGCCGTTTTCAGATAGCCCTCAATGCAAAGGCTCTAGACGCAAATATTGGTGTGAGAGCTAATTCAATCAAGGAAACACTGCATGTTGGTGAAGGGCATATTGAAGAAGGATCAGCCGAGTGGTTCTTGTGGGAGAACAACTCCATTTGGCTCACTAACTTCACACACCATCAGGCTTCCAAGCAGCTCTCAAGGAAACTCAGTTTTCACACTCTATGCTTAGTGCCTTTGAGTGCATTATCTAGGAATGAACCTGGTAGAGCATCCCACACAAACGAATGCTCCACATGCGGGTTTCACATGCCACCAACTCCACATTCACAGGCAACCTCAGCGCCACAGCCGTTTTCAGATAGCCCTCAATGCAAAGGCTCTAGACGCAAATATTGGTGTGAGAGCTAATTCAATCAAGGAAACACTGCATGTTGGTGAAGGGCATATTGAAGAAGGATCAGCCGAGTGGTTCTTGTGGGAGAACAACTCCATTTGGCTCACTAACTTCACACACCATCAGGCTTCCAAGCAGCTCTCAAGGAAACTCAGTTTTCACACTCTATGCTTAGTGCCCTTTGAGTTCCTAGGACTGAAATGAAGCTTGGAGAGCATCCCACACAAACGAATGCTCCACATGCGGGTTTCACATGCCACCAACTCCACATTCACAGGCAACTTCAGCGCCACAGCCGTTTTCAGATAGCCCTCAATGCAAAGGCTCTAGACGCAAATATTGGTGTGAGAGCTAATTCAATCAAGGAAACACTGCATGTTGGTGAAGGGCATATTGAAGAAGGATCAGCCGAGTGGTTCTTGTGGGAGAACAACTCCATTTGGCTCACTAACTTCACACACCATCAGGCTTCCAAGCAGCTCTCAAGGAAACTCAGTTTTCACACTCTATGCTTAGTGCCTTTGAGTGCATTATCTAGGAATGAACCTGGTAGAGCATCCCACACAAACGAGTGCTCCACATGCGGGTTTCACATGCCACCAACTCCACATTCACAGGCAACCTCAGCGCCACAGCCGTTTTCAGATAGCCCTCAATGCAAAGGCTCTAGACGCAAATATTGGTGTGAGAGCTAATTCAATCAAGGAAACACTGCATGTTGGTGAAGGGCATATTGAAGAAGGATCAGCCGAGTGGTTCTTGTGGGAGAACAACTCCATTTGGCTCACTAACTTCACACACCATCAGGCTTCCAAGCAGCTCTCAAGGAAACTCAGTTTTCACACTCTATGCTTAGTGCTCTTTGTGTGCCTACGACTGAAATGAAGCTTGGTCAGCATCCCACACAAACGAATGCTCCACATGCGGGTTTCACATGCCACCAACTCCACATTCACAGGCAACTTCAGCGCCACAGCCGTTTTCAGATAGCCCTCAATGCAAAGGCTCTAGACGCAAATATTGGTGTGAGAGCTAATTCAATCAAGGAAACACTGCATGTTGGTGAAGGGCATATTGAAGAAGGATCAGCCGAGTGGTTCTTGTGGGAGAACAACTCCATTTGGCTCACTAAATTCACACACCATCAGGCTTCCAAGCAGCTCTCAAGGAAACTCAGTTTTCACACTCTATGCTTAGTGCCCTTTGAGTGCATTATCTAGGAATGAACCTGGTAGAGCATCCCACACAAACGAATGCTCCACATGCGAGTTTCACATGTCACCAACTCCACATTCACAGGCAACTTCAGCGCCACAGCCGTTTTCAGATAGCCCTCAATGCAAAGGCTCTAGACGCAAATATTGGTGTGAGAGCTAATTCAATCAAGGAAACACTGCATGTTGGTGAAGGGCATATTGAAGAAGGATCAGCCGAGTGGTTCTTGTGGGAGAACAACTCCATTTGGCTCACTAACTTCACACACCATCAGGCTTCCAAGCAGCTCTCAAGGAAACTCAGTTTTCACACTCTATGCTTAGTGCCCTTTGTATGGCTAGGACTGAAATGAACCTGGCAGAGCATCAGACACAAACGAGTGCTCCACATGCGGGTTTCACATGCCACCAACTCCACATTCACAGGCAACTTCAGCGCCACAGCCGTTTTCAGATAGCCCTCAATGCAAAGGCTCTAGACGCAAATATTGGTGTGAGAGCTAATTCAATCAAGGAAACACTGCATGTTGGTGAAGGGCATATTGAAGAAGGATCAGCCGAGTGGTTCTTGTGGGAGAACAACTCCATTTGGCTCACTAACTTCACACACCATCAGGCTTCCAAGCAGCTCTCAAGGAAACTCAGTTTTCACACTCTATGCTTAGTGCCCTTTGTATGGCTAGGACTGAAATGAACCTGGCAGAGCATCAGACACAAACGAATGCTCCACATGCGGGTTTCACATGCCACCAACTCCACATTCACAGGCAACTTCAGCGCCACAGCCGTTTTCAGATAGCCCTCAATGCAAAGGCTCTAGACGCAAATATTGGTGTGAGAGCTAATTCAATCAAGGAAACACTGCATGTTGGTGAAGGGCATATTGAAGAAGGATCAGCCGAGTGGTTCTTGTGGGAGAACAACTCCATTTGGCTCACTAACTTCACACACCATCAGGCTTCCAAGCAGCTCTCAAGGAAACTCAGTTTTCACACTCTATGTTTAGTGCCCTTTGAGTGCATTATCTAGGAATGAACCTGGTAGAGCATCCCACACAAACGAATGCTTCACATGCGGGTTTCACATGCCACCAACTCCACATTCACAGGCAACTTCAGCGCCACAGCCGTTTTCAGATAGCCCTCAATGCAAAGGCTCTAGACGCAAATATTGGTGTGAGAGCTAATTCAATCAAGGAAACACTGCATGTTGGTGAAGGGCATATTGAAGAAGGATCAGCCGAGTGGTTCTTGTGATAGAACAACTCCATTTGGCTCACTAACTTCACACACCATCAGGCTTCCAAGCAGCTCTCAAGGAAACTCAGTTTTCACACTCTATGTTTAGTGCCCTTTGAGTGCATTATCTAGGAATGAACTGGTAGAGCATCCCACACAAAAGAATGCTCCACATGCGGGTTTCACATGCCACCAACTCCACATTCACAGGCAACTTCAGCGCCACAGCCGTTTTCAGATAGCCCTCATTGCAAAGGCTCTAGACACTAATATTGGTGTGAGAGCTAATTCAATCAAGGAAACACTGCATGTTGGTGAAGGGCATATTGAAGAAGGATCAGCCGAGTGGTTCTTGTGGGAGAACAACTCCATTTGGCTCACTAACGTCACACACCATCAGGCTTCCAAGCAGCTCTCAAGGAAACTCAGTTTTCACACTCTATGCTTAGTGCCCTTTGAGTGCATTATCTAGGAATGAACCTGGTAGAGCATCCCACACAAACGAATGCTCCACATGCGGGTTTCACATGCCACCAACTCCACATTCACAGGCAACTTCAGCGCCACAGCCGTTTTCAGATAGCCCTCAATGCAAAGGCTCTAGACGCAAATATTGGTGTGAGAGCTAATTCAATCAAGGAAACACTGCAGGTTGGTGAAGGGCATATTGAAGAAGGATCAGCCGAGTGGTTCTTGTGGGAGAACAACTCCATTTGGCTCACTAACTTCACACACCATCAGGCTTCCAAGCAGCTCTCAAGGAAACTCAGTTTTCACACTCTATGCTTAGTGCCCATTGTATGGCTAGGACTGAAATGAACCTGGCAGAGCATCAGACACAAACGAATGCTCCACATGCGGGTTTCACATGCCACCAACTCCACATTCACAGGCAACTTCAGCGCCACAGCCGTTTTCAGATAGCCCTCAATGCAAAGGCTCTAGACGCAAATATTGGTGTGAGAGCTAATTCAATCAAGGAAACACTGCATGTTGGTGAAGGGCATATTGAAGAAGGATCAGCCGAGTGGTTCTTGTGGGAGAACAACTCCATTTGGCTCACTAACTTCACACACCATCAGGCTTCCAAGCAGCTCTCAAGGAAACTCAGTTTTCACACTCTATGCTTAGTGCCTTTGAGTGCATTATCTAGGAATGAACCTGGTAGAGCATCCCACACAAACGAATGCTCCACATGCGGGTTTCACATGCCACCAACTCCACATTCACAGGCAACCTCAGCGCCACAGCCGTTTTCAGATAGCCCTCAATGCAAAGGCTCTAGACGCAAATATTGGTGTGAGAGCTAATTCAATCAAGGAAACACTGCATGTTGGTGAAGGGCATATTGAAGAAGGATCAGCCGAGTGGTTCTTGTGGGAGAACAACTCCATTTGGCTCACTAACTTCACACACCATCAGGCTTCCAAGCAGCTCTCAAGGAAACTCAGTTTTCACACTCTATGCTTAGTGCCTTTGAGTGCATTATCTAGGAATGAACCTGGTAGAGCATCCCACACAAACAAGTGCTCCACATGCGGGTTTCACATGCCACCAACTCCACATTCACAGGCAATCTCAGCGCCACAGCCGTTTTCAGATAGCCCTCAATGCAAAGGCTCTAGACGCAAATATTGGTGTGAGAGCTAATTCAATGAAGGAAACACTGCATGTTGGTGAAGGGCATATTGAAGAAGGATCAGCCGAGTGGTTCTTGTGGGAGAACAACTCCATTTGGCACACTAACTTCACACACCATCAGGCTTCCAAGCAGCTCTCAAGGAAACTCAATTTTTACACTCTATGCTTAATGCTCTTTGTGTGCCTAGGACTGAAATGAATCTTGGTCAGCATTCCACACAAACGAATGCTCCACATGCGGGTTTCACATGCCACCAACTCCACATTCACAGGCAACTTCAGCGCCACAGCCATTTTCAGATAGCCCTCAATGCAAAGGCTCTAGACGCAAATATTGGTGTGAGAGCTAATTCAATCAAGGAAACACTGCATGTTGGTGAAGGGCATATTGAAGAAGGATCAGCCGAGTGGTTCTTGTGGGAGAACAACTCCATTTGGCTCACTAACTTCACACACCATCAGGCTTCCAAGCAGCTCTCAAGGAAACTCAGTTTTCACACTCTATGCTTAGTGCCCTTTGTATGGCTAGGACTGAAATGAACCTGGCAGAGCATCAGACACAAACGAATGCTCCACATGCGGGTTTCACATGCCACCAACTCCACATTCACAGGCAACTTCAGCGCCACAGCCGTTTTCAGATAGCCCTCAATGCAAAGGCTCTAGACGCAAATATTGGTGTGAGAGCTAATTCAATTAAGGAAACACTGCATGTTGGTGAAGGGCATATTGAAGAAGGATCAGCCGAGTGGTTCTTGTGGGAGAACAACTCCATTTGGCTCACTAACTTCACACACCATCAGGCTTCCAAGCAGCTCTCAAGGAAACTCAGTTTTCACACTCTATGCTTAGTGCCCTTTGAGTTCCTAGGACTGAAATGAAGCATGGAGAGCATCCCACACAAACGAATGCTCCACATGCGGGTTTCACATGCCACCAACTCCACATTCACAGGCAACTTCAGCGCCACAGCCGTTTTCAGATAGCCCTCAATGCAAAGGCTCTAGACGCAAATATTGGTGTGAGAGCTAATTCAATCAAGGAAACACTGCATGTTGGTGAAGGGCATATTGAAGAAGGATCAGCCGAGTGGTTCTTGTGGGAGAACAACTCCATTTGGCTCACTAACTTCACACACCATCAGGCTTCCAAGCAGCTCTCAAGGAAACTCAGTTTTCACACTCTATGCTTAGTGTCCTTTGAGTGCATTATCTAGGAATGAACCTGGTAGAGCATCCCACACAAACGAGTGCTCCACATGCGGGTTTCACATGCCACCAACTCCACATTCACAGGCAACCTCAGCGCCACAGCCGTTTTCAGATAGCCCTCAATGCAAAGGCTCTAGACGCAAATATTGGTGTGAGAGCTAATTCAATGAAGGAAACACTGCATGTTGGTGAAGGGCATATTGAAGAAGGATCAGCCGAGTGGTTCTTGTGGGAGAACAACTCCATTTGGCACACTAACTTCACACACCATCAGGCTTCCAAGCAGCTCTCAAGGAAACTCAGTTTTTACACTCTATGCTTAATGCTCTTTGTGTGCCTAGGACTGAAATGAATCTTGGTCAGCATTCCACACAAACGAATGCTCCACATGCGGGTTTCACATGCCACCAACTCCACATTCACAGGCAACTTCAGCGCCACAGCCATTTTCAGATAGCCCTCAATGCAAAGGCTCTAGACGCAAATATTGGTGTGAGAGCTAATTCAATCAAGGAAACACTGCATGTTGGTGAAGGGCATATTGAAGAAGGATCAGCCGAGTGGTTCTTGTGGGAGAACAACTCCATTTGGCTCACTAACTTCACACACCATCAGGCTTCCAAGCAGCTCTCAAGGAAACTCAGTTTTCACACTCTATGCTTAGTGCCCTTTGTATGGCTAGGACTGAAATGAACCTGGCAGAGCATCAGACACAAACGCATGCTCCACATGCGGGTTTCACATGCCACCAACTCCACATTCAC
The DNA here is from genome assembly GCF_030435755.1 of Ochotona princeps. Lineage (NCBI taxonomy): Eukaryota > Metazoa > Chordata > Mammalia > Lagomorpha > Ochotonidae > Ochotona > Ochotona princeps. The sequence continues at coordinate 27,571 of NW_026701784.1, read as the reverse complement.
AGGCAACTTCAGCGCCACAGCCGTTTTCAGATAGCCCTCAATGCAAAGGCTCTAGACGCAAATATTGGTGTGAGAGCTAATTCAATCAAGGAAACACTGCATGTTGGTGAAGGGCATATTGAAGAAGGATCAGCCGAGTGGTTCTTGTGGGAGAACAACTCCATTTGGCTCACTAACTTCACACACCATCAGGCTTCCAAGCAGCTCTCAAGGAAACTCAGTTTTCACCCTCTATGCTTAGTGCCCTTTGAGTGCATTATCTAGGAATGAACCTGGTAGAGCATCCCACACAAACGAATGCTCCACATGCGGGTTTCACATGCCACCAACTCCACATTCACAGGCAACTTCAGCGCCACAGCCGTTTTCAGATAGCCCTCAATGCAAAGGCTCTAGACGCAAATATTGGTGTGAGAGCTAATTCAATCAAGGAAACACTGCATGTTGGTGAAGGGCATATTGAAGAAGGATCAGCCGAGTGGTTCTTGTGGGAGAACAACTCCATTTGGCTCACTAACGTCACACACCATCAGGCTTCCAAGCAGCTCTCAAGGAAACTCAGTTTTCACACTCTATGCTTAGTGCCCTTTGAGTGCATTATCTAGGAATGAACCTGGTAGAGCATCTTACACAAACGAATGCTCCACATGCGGGTTTCACATGCCACCAACTCCACATTCACAGGCAACTTCAGCGCCACAGCCGTTTTCAGATAGCCCTCAATGCAAAGGCTCTAGACGCAAATATTGGTGTGAGAGCTAATTCAATCAAGGAAACACTGCATGTTGGTGAAGGGCATATTGAAGAAGGATCAGCCGAGTGGTTCTTGTGGGAGAACAACTCCATTTGGCTCACTAACTTCACACACCATCAGGCTTCCAAGCAGCTCTCAAGGAAACTCAGTTTTCACTCTCTATGCTTAGTGCTCTTTGTGAGCCTAGGACTGAATTGAAGCTTGGTCAGCATCCCACACAAACGAATGCTCCACATGCGGGTTTCACATGCCACCAACTCCACATTCACAGGCAACTTCAGCGCCACAGCCATTTTCAGATAGCCCTCAATGCAAAGGCTCTAGACGCAAATATTGGTGTGAGAGCTAATTCAATCAAGGAAACACTGCATGTTGGTGAAGGGCATATTGAAGAAGGATCAGCCGAGTGGTTCTTGTGGGAGAACAACTCCATTTGGCTCACTAACTTCACACACCATCAGGCTTCCAAGCAGCTCTCAAGGAAACTCAGTTTTCACACTCTATCTTTAGTGCACTTTCAGTGCATTATCTAGGAATGAACCTATTAGAGCATCCCACACAAACGAATGCTCCACATGCGGGTTTCACATGCCACCAACTCCACATTCACAGGCAACTTCAGCGCCACAGCCGTTTTCAGATAGCCCTCAATGCAAAGGCTCTAGACGCAAATATTGGTGTGAGAGCTAATTCAATCAAGGAAACAATGCATGTTGGTGAAGGGCATATTGAAGAAGGATCAGCCGAGTGGTTCTTGTGGGAGAACAACTCCATTTGGCTCACTAACTTCACACACCATCAGGCTTCCAAGCAGCTCTCAAGGAAACTCAGTTTTCACACTCTATGCTTAGTGCCTTTGAGTGCATTATCTAGGAATGAAACTGGTAGAGCATCCCACACAAACGAGTGCTCCACATGCGGGTTTCACATGCCACCAACTCCACATTCACAGGCAACTTCAGCGCCACAGCCGTTTTCAGATAGCCCTCAATGCAAAGGCTCTAGACGCAAATGTTGGTGTGAGAGCTAATTCAATGAAGGAAACACTGCATGTTGGTGAAGGGCATATTGAAGAAGGATCAGCCGAGTGGTTCTTGTGGGAGAACAACTCCATTTGGCTCACTAACTTCACACACCATCAGGCTTCCAAGCAGCTCTCAAGGAAACTCAGTTTTTACACTCTATGCTTAATGCTCTTTGTGTGCCTAGGACTGAAATGAATCTTGGTCAGCATTCCACACAAACGAATGCTCCACATGCGGGTTTCACATGCCACCAACTCCACATTCACAGGCAACTTCAGCGCCACAGCCGTTTTCAGATAGCCCTCAATGCAAAGGCTCTAGACGCAAATATTGGTGTGAGAGCTAATTCAATCAAGGAAACACTGCATGTTGGTGAAGGGCATATTGAAGAAGGATCAGCCGAGTGGTTCTTGTGGGAGAACAACTCCATTTGGCTCACTAACTTCACACACCATCAGGCTTCCAAGCAGCTCTCAAGGAAACTCAGTTTTCACACTCTATGCTTAGTGCCCTTTGAGTGCATTATCTAGGAATGAACCTGGTAGAGCATCCCACACAAACGAATGCTCCACATGCGGGTTTCACATGCCACCAACTCCACATTCACAGGCAACTTCAGCGCCACAGCCGTTTTCAGATAGCCCTCAATGCAAAGGCTCTAGACGCAAATATTGGTGTGAGAGCTAATTCAATCAAGGAAACACTGCATGTTGGTGAAGGGCATATTGAAGAAGGATCAGCCGAGTGGTTCTTGTGGGAGAACAACTCCATTTGGCTCACTAACGTCACACACCATCAGGCTTCCAAGCAGCTCTCAAGGAAACTCAGTTTTCACACTCTATGCTTAGTGCCCTTTGAGTGCATTATCTAGGAATGAACCTGGTAGAGCATCCCACACAAACGAATGCTCCACATGCGGGTTTCACATGCCACCAACTCCACATTCACAGGCAACTTCAGCGCCACAGCCGTTTTCAGATAGCCCTCAATGCAAAGGCTCTAGACGCAAATATTGGTGTGAGAGCTAATTCAATCAAGGAAACACTGCATGTTGGTGAAGGGCATATTGAAGAAGGATCAGCCGAGTGGTTCTTGTGGGAGAACAACTCCATTTGGCTCACTAACTTCACACACCATCAGGCTTCCAAGCAGCTCTCAAGGAAACTCAGTTTTCACTCTCTATGCTTAGTGCTCTTTGTGAGCCTAGGACTGAATTGAAGCTTGGTCAGCATCCCACACAAACGAATGCTCCACATGCGGGTTTCACATGCCACCAACTCCACATTCACAGGCAACTTCAGCTCCACAGCCATTTTCAGATAGCCCTCAATGCAAAGGCTCTAGACGCAAATATTGGTGTGAGAGCTAATTCAATCAAGGAAACACTGCATGTTGGTGAAGGGCATATTGAAGAAGGATCAGCCTAGTGGTTCTTGTGGGAGAACAACTCCATTTGGCTCACTAACTTCACACACCATCAGGCTTCCAAGCAGCTCTCAAGGAAACTCAGTTTTCACACTCTATGCTTAGTGCCCTTTGTATGGCTAAACTGAAATGAACCTGGCAGAGCATCAGACACAAACGAATGCTCCACATGCGGGTTTCACATGCCACCAACTCCACATTCACAGGCAACTTCAGCGCCACAGCCGTTTTCAGATAGCCCTCAATGCAAAGGCTCTAGACGCAAATATTGGTGTGAGAGCTAATTCAATCAAGGAAACACTGCATGTTGGTGAAGGGCATATTGAAGAAGGATCAGCCGAGTGGTTCTTGTGGGAGAACAACTCCATTTGGCTCACTAACTTCACACACCATCAGGCTTCCAAGCAGCTCTCAAGGAAACTCAGTTTTCACACTCTATGCTTAGTGCCCTTTGAGTTCCTAGGACTGAAATGAAGCATGGAGAGCATCCCACACAAACGAATGCTCCACATGCGGGTTTCACATGCCACCAACTCCACATTCACAGGCAACTTCAGCGCCACAGCCGTTTTCAGATAGCCCTCAATGCAAAGGCTCTAGACGCAAATATTGGTGTGAGAGCTAATTCAATCAAGGAAACACTGCATGTTGGTGAAGGGCATATTGAAGAAGGATCAGCCGAGTGGTTCTTGTGGGAGAACAACTCCATTTGGCTCACTAACTTCACACACCATCAGGCTTCCAAGCAGCTCTCAAGGAAACTCAGTTTTCACACTCTATGCTTAGTGCCTTTGAGTGCATTATCTAGGAATGAACCTGGTAGAGCATCCCACACAAACGAATGCTCCACATGCGGGTTTCACATGCCACCAACTCCACATTCTCAGGCAACTTCAGCGCCACAGCCGTTTTCAGATAGCCCTCAATGCAAAGGCTCTAGACGCAAATATTGGTGTGAGAGCTAATTCAATCAAGGAAACACTGCATGTTGGTGAAGGGCATATTGAAGAAGGATCAGCCGAGTGGTTCTTGTGGGAGAACAACTCCATTTGGCTCACTAACTTCACACACCATCAGGCTTCCAAGCAGCTCTCAAGGAAACTCAGTTTTCACACTCTATGCTTAGTGCCCTTTGAGTTCCTAGGACTGAAATGAAGCTTGGAGAGCATCCCACACAAACGAATGCTCCACATGCGGGTTTCACATGCCACCAACTCCACATTCACAGGCAACTTCAGCGCCACAGCCGTTTTCAGATAGCCCTCAATGCAAAGGCTCTAGACGCAAATATTGGTGTGAGAGCTAATTCAATCAAGGAAACACTGCATGTTGGTGAAGGGCATATTGAAGAAGGATCAGCCGAGTGGTTCTTGTGGGAGAACAACTCCATTTGGCTCACTAACTTCACACACCATCAGGCTTCCAAGCAGCTCTCAAGGAAACTCAGTTTTCACACTCTATGCTTAGTGCCCTTTGAGTGCATTATCTAGGAATGAACCTGGTAGAGCATCCCACACAAACGAGTGCTCCACATGCGGGTTTCACATGCCACCAACTCCACATTCACAGGCAACCTCAGCGCCACAGCCGTTTTCAGATAGCCCTCAATGCAAAGGCTCTAGACGCAAATATTGGTGTGAGAGCTAATTCAATGAAGGAAACACTGCATGTTGCTGAAGGGCATATTGAAGAAGGATCAGCCGAGTGGTTCTTGTGGGAGAACAACTCCATTTGGCACACTAACTTCACACACCATCAGGCTTCCAAGCAGCTCTCAAGGAAACTCAGTTTTTACACTCTATGCTTAATGCTCTTTGTGTGCCTAGGACTGAAATGAATCTTGGTCAGCATTCCACACAAACGAATGCTCCACATGCGGGTTTCACATGCCACCAACTCCACATTCACAGGCAACTTCAGCGCCACAGCCATTTTCAGATAGCCCTCAATGCAAAGGCTCTAGACGCAAATATTGGTGTGAGAGCTAATTCAATCAAGGAAACACTGCATGTTGGTGAAGGGCATATTGAAGAAGGATCAGCCGAGTGGTTCTTGTGGGAGAACAACTCCATTTGGCTCACTAACTTCACACACCATCAGGCTTCCAAGCAGCTCTCAAGGAAACTCAGTTTTCACACTCTATGCTTAGTGCCCTTTGTATGGCTAGGACTGAAATGAACCTGGCAGAGCATCAGACACAAACGCATGCTCCACATGCGGGTTTCACATGCCACCAACTCCACATTCACAGGCAACTTCAGCGCCACAGCCGTTTTCAGATAGCCCTCAATGTAAAGGCTCTAGACGCAAATATTGGTGTGAGAGCTAATTCAATCAAGGAAACACTGCATGTTGGTGAAGGGCATATTGAAGAAGGATCAGCCGAGTGGTTCTTGTGGGAGAACAACTCCATTTGGCTCACTAACTTCACACACCATCAGGCTTCCAAGCAGCTCTCAAGGAAACTCAGTTTTCACCCTCTATGCTTAGTGCCCTTTGAGTGCATTATCTAGGAATGAACCTGGTAGAGCATCCCACACAAACGAATGCTCCACATGCGGGTTTCACATGCCACCAACTCCACATTCACAGGCAACTTCAGCGCCACAGCCGTTTTCAGATAGCCCTCAATGCAAAGGCTCTAGACGCAAATATTGGTGTGAGAGCTAATTCAATCAAGGAAACACTGCATGTTGGTGAAGGGCATATTGAAGAAGGATCAGCCGAGTGGTTCTTGTGGGAGAACAACTCCATTTGGCTCACTAACGTCACACACCATCAGGCTTCCAAGCAGCTCTCAAGGAAACTCAGTTTTCACACTCTATGCTTAGTGCCCTTTGAGTGCATTATCTAGGAATGAACCTGGTAGAGCATCTTACACAAACGAATGCTCCACATGCGGGTTTCACATGCCACCAACTCCACATTCACAGGCAACTTCAGCGCCACAGCCGTTTTCAGATAGCCCTCAATGCAAAGGCTCTAGACGCAAATATTGGTGTGAGAGCTAATTCAATCAAGGAAACACTGCATGTTGGTGAAGGGCATATTGAAGAAGGATCAGCCGAGTGGTTCTTGTGGGAGAACAACTCCATTTGGCTCACTAACTTCACACACCATCAGGCTTCCAAGCAGCTCTCAAGGAAACTCAGTTTTCACTCTCTATGCTTAGTGCTCTTTGTGAGCCTAGGACTGAATTGAAGCTTGGTCAGCATCCCACACAAACGAATGCTCCACATGCGGGTTTCACATGCCACCAACTCCACATTCACAGGCAACTTCAGCGCCACAGCCATTTTCAGATAGCCCTCAATGCAAAGGCTCTAGACGCAAATATTGGTGTGAGAGCTAATTCAATCAAGGAAACACTGCATGTTGGTGAAGGGCATATTGAAGAAGGATCAGCCTAGTGGTTCTTGTGGGAGAACAACTCCATTTGGCTCACTAACTTCACACACCATCAGGCTTCCAAGCAGCTCTCAAGGAAACTCAGTTTTCACACTCTATCTTTAGTGCACTTTGAGTGCATTATCTAGGAATGAACCTGTTAGAGCATCCCACACAAACGAATGCTCCACATGCGGGTTTCACATGCCACCAACTCCACATTCACAGGCAACTTCAGCGCCACAGCCGTTTTCAGATAGCCCTCAATGCAAAGGCTCTAGATGCAAATATTGGTGTGAGAGCTAATTCAATCAAGGAAACAATGCATGTTGGTGAAGGGCATATTGAAGAAGGATCAGCCGAGTGGTTCTTGTGGGAGAACAACTCCATTTGGCTCACTAACTTCACACACCATCAGGCTTCCAAGCAGCTCTCAAGGAAACTCAGTTTTCACACTCTATGCTTAGTGCCTTTGAGTGCATTATCTAGGAATGAACCTGGTAGAGCATCCCACACAAACGAGTGCTCCACATGCGGGTTTCACATGCCACCAACTCCACATTCACAGGCAACCTCAGCGCCACAGCCGTTTTCAGATAGCCCTCAATGCAAAGGCTCTAGACGCAAATGTTGGTGTGAGAGCTAATTCAATGAAGGAAACACTGCATGTTGGTGAAGGGCATATTGAAGAAGGATCAGCCGAGTGGTTCTTGTGGGAGAACAACTCCATTTGGCTCACTAACTTCACACACCATCAGGCTTCCAAGCAGCTCTCAAGGAAACTCAGTTTTTACACTCTATGCTTAATGCTCTTTGTGTGCCTAGGACTGAAATGAATCTTGGTCAGCATTCCACACAAACGAATGCTCCACATGCGGGTTTCACATGCCACCAACTCCACATTCACAGGCAACTTCAGCGCCACAGCAATTTTCAGATAGCCCTCAATGCAAAGGCTCTAGACGCAAATATTGGTGTGAGAGCTAATTCAATCAAGGAAACACTGCATGTTGGTGAAGGGCATATTGAAGAAGGATCAGCCGAGTGGTTCTTGTGGGAGAACAACTCCATTTGGCTCACTAACTTCACACACCATCAGGCTTCCAAGCAGCTCTCAAGGAAACTCAGTTTTCACACTCTATGCTTAGTGCCCTTTGAGTGCATTATCTAGGAATGAACCTGGTAGAGCATCCCACACAAACGAATGCTCCACATGCGGGTTTCACATGCCACCAACTCCACATTCACAGGCAACTTCAGCGCCACAGCCGTTTTCAGATAGCCCTCAATGCAAAGGCTCTAGACGCAAATATTGGTGTGAGAGCTAATTCAATCAAGGAAACACTGCATGTTGGTGAAGGGCATATTGAAGAAGGATCAGCCGAGTGGTTCTTGTGGGAGAACAACTCCATTTGGCTCACTAACGTCACACACCATCAGGCTTCCAAGCAGCTCTCAAGGAAACTCAGTTTTCACTCTCTATGCTTAGTGCTCTTTGTGAGCCTAGGACTGAATTGAAGCTTGGTCAGCATCCCACACAAACGAATGCTCCACATGCGGGTTTCACATGCCACCAACTCCACATTCACAGGCAACTTCAGCTCCACAGCCATTTTCAGATAGCCCTCAATGCAAAGGCTCTAGACGCAAATATTGGTGTGAGAGCTAATTCAATCAAGGAAACACTGCATGTTGGTGAAGGGCATATTGAAGAAGGATCAGCCTAGTGGTTCTTGTGGGAGAACAACTCCATTTGGCTCACTAACTTCACACACCATCAGGCTTCCAAGCAGCTCTCAAGGAAACTCAGTTTTCACACTCTATCTTTAGTGCACTTTGAGTGCATTATCTAGGAATGAACCTGGTAGTGCATCCCACACAAACGAATGCTCCACATGCGGGTTTCACATGCCACCAACTCCACATTCACAGGCAACTTCAGCGCCACAGCCGTTTTCAGATAGCCCTCAATGCAAAGGCTCTAGACGCAAATATTGGTGTGAGAGCTAATTCAATCAAGGAAACACTGCATGTTGGTGAAGGGCATATTGAAGAAGGATCAGCCGAGTGGTTCTTGTAGGAGAACAACTCCATTTGGCTCACTAACTTCACACACCATCAGGCTTCCAAGCAGCTCTCAAGGAAACTCAGTTTTCACACTCTATGCTTAGTGCCCTTTGAGTGCCTAGGACTGAAATGAAGCTTGGAGAGCATCCCACACAAACGAATGCTCCACATGCGGGTTTCACATGCCACCAACTCCACATTCACAGGCAACTTCAGCGCCACAGCCGTTTTCAGATAGCCCTCAATGCAAAGGCTCTAGACGCAAATATTGGTGTGAGAGCTAATTCAATCAAGGAAACACTGCATGTTGGTGAAGGGCATATTGAAGAAGGATCAGCCTAGTGGTTCTTGTGGGAGAACAACTCCATTTGGCTCACTAACTTCACACACCATCAGGCTTCCAAGCAGCTCTCAAGGAAACTCAGTTTTCACACTCTATGTTTAGTGCACTTTGAGTGCATTATCTAGGAATGAACCTGGTAGTGCATCCCACACAAACGAATGCTCCACATGCGGGTTTCACATGCCACCAACTCCACATTCACAGGCAACTTCAGCGCCACAGCCGTTTTCAGATAGCCCTCAATGCAAAGGCTCTAGACGCAAATATTGGTGTGAGAGCTAATTCAATCAAGGAAACACTGCATGTTGGTGAAGGGCATATTGAAGAAGGATCAGCCGAGTGGTTCTTGTGGGAGAACAACTCCATTTGGCTCACTAACTTCACACACCATCAGGCTTCCAAGCAGCTCTCAAGGAAACTCAGTTTTCACACTCTATGCTTAGTGCCCTTTGAGTGCCTAGGACTGAAATGAAGCTTGGAGAGCATCCCACACAAACGAATGCTCCACATGCGGGTTTCACATGCCACCAACTCCACATTCACAGGCAACTTCAGCGCCACAGCCATTTTCAGATAGCCCTCAATGCAAAGGCTCTAGACGCAAATATTGGTGTGAGAGCTAATTCAATCAAGGAAACACTGCATGTTGGTGAAGGGCATATTGAAGAAGGATCAGCCGAGTGGTTCTTGTGGGAGAACAACTCCATTTGGCTCACTAACTTCACACACCATCAGGCTTCCAAGCAGCTCTCAAGGAAACTCAGTTTTCACACTCTATGTTTAGTGCCCTTTGAGTGCATTATCTAGGAATGAACCTGGTAGAGCATCCCACACAAACGAATGCTCCACATGCGGGTTTCACATGCCACCAACTCCACATTCACAGGCAACTTCAGCGCCACAGCCGTTTTCAGATAGCCCTCAATGCAAAGGCTCTAGACGCAAATATTGGTGTGAGAGCTAATTCAATCAAGGAAACACTGCATGTTGGTGAAGGGCATATTGAAGAAGGATCAGCCGAGTGGTTCTTGTGGGAGAACAACTCCATTTGGCTCACTAACTTCACACACCATCAGGCTTCCAAGCAGCTCTCAAGGAAACTCAGTTTTCACACTCTATGCTTAGTGCCCTTTGAGTGCCTAGGACTGAAATGAAGCTTGGAGAGCATCCCACACAAACGAATGCTCCACATGCGGGTTTCACATGCCACCAACTCCACATTCACAGGCAACTTCAGCGCCACAGCCATTTTCAGATAGCACTCAATGCAAAGGCTCTAGACGCAAATATTGGTGTGAGAGCTAATTCAATCAAGGAAACACTGCATGTTGGTGAAGGGCATATTGAAGAAGGATCAGCCGAGTGGTTCTTGTGGGAGAACAACTCCATTTGGCACACTAACTTCACACACCATCAGGCTTCCAAGCAGCTCTCAAGGAAACTCAGTTTTTACACCCTATGCTTAATGCTCTTTGTGTGCCTAGGACTGAAATGAATCTTGGTCAGCATTCCACACAAACGAATGCTCCACATGCGGGTTTCACATGCCACCAACTCCACATTCACAGGCAACTTCAGCGCCACAGCCGTTTTCAGATAGCCCTCAATGCAAAGGCTCTAGACGCAAATATTGGTGTGAGAGCTAATTCAATCAAGGAAACACTGCATGTTGGTGAAGGGCATATTGAAGAAGGATCAGCCGAGTGGTTCTTGTGGGAGAACAACTCCATTTGGCTCACTAACTTCACACACCATCAGGCTTCCAAGCAGCTCTCAAGGAAACTCAGTTTTCACACTCTATCTTTAGTGCACTTTGAGTGCATTATCTAGGAATGAACCTGGTAGAGCATCCCACACAAATGAATGCTCCACATGCGGGTTTCACATGCCACCAACTCCACATTCACAGGCAACTTCAGCGCCACAGCCGTTTTCAGATAGCCCTCAATGCAAAGGCTCTAGACGCAAATATTGGTGTGAGAGCTAATTCAATCAAGGAAACACTGCATGTTGGTGAAGGGCATATTGAAGAAGGATCAGCCGAGTGGTTCTTGTGGGAGAACAACTCCATTTGGCTCACTAACTTCACACACCATCAGGCTTCCAAGCAGCTCTCAAGGAAACTCAGTTTTCACACTCTATGCTTAGTGCCCTTTGAGTGCCTAGGACTGAAATGAAGCTTGGAGAGCATCCCACACAAACGAATGCTCCACATGCGGGTTTCACATGCCACCAACTCCACATTCACAGGCAACTTCAGCGCCACAGCCATTTTCAGATAGCCCCTCAATGCAAAGGCTCTAGACGCAAATATTGGTGTGAGAGCTAATTCAATCAAGGAAACACTGCATGTTGGTGAAGGGCATATTGAAGAAGGATCAGCCGAGTGGTTCTTGTGGGAGAACAACTCCATTTGGCTCACTAACTTCACACACCATCAGGCTTCCAAGCAGCTCTCAAGGAAACTCAGTTTTCACACTCTATGCTTAGTGCCTTTGAGTGCATTATCTAGGAATGAACCTGGTAGAGCATCCCACACAAACGAGTGCTCCACATGCGGGTTTCACATGCCACCAACTCCACATTCACAGGCAACCTCAGCGCCACAGCCGTTTTCAGATAGCCCTCAATGCAAAGGCTCTAGACGCAAATATTGGTGTGAGAGCTAATTCAATGAAGGAAACACTGCATGTTGGTGAAGGGCATATTGAAGAAGGATCAGCCGAGTGGTTCTTGTGGGGAGAACAACTCCATTTGGCTCACTAACGTCACACACCATCAGGCTTCCAAGCAGCTCTCAAGGAAACTCAGTTTTCACACTCTATGCTTAGTGCCCTTTGAGTGCCTAGGACTGAAATGAAGCTTGGAGAGCATCCCACACAAACGAATGCTCCACATGCGGGTTTCACATGCCACCAACTCCACATTCACAGGCAACTTCAGCGCCACAGCCATTTTCAGATAGCCCTCAATGCAAAGGCTCTAGACGCAAATATTGGTGTGAGAGCTAATTCAATCAAGGAAACACTGCATGTTGGTGAAGGGCATATTGAAGAAGGATCAGCCGAGTGGTTCTTGTGGGAGAACAACTCCATTTGGCTCACTAACTTCACACACCATCAGGCTTCCAAGCAGCTCTCAAGGAAACTCAGTTTTCACACTCTATGCTTAGTGCCTTTGAGTGCATTATCTAGGAATGAACCTGGTAGAGCATCCCACACAAACGAGTGCTCCACATGCGGGTTTCACATGCCACCAACTCCACATTCACAGGCAACCTCAGCGCCACAGCCGTTTTCAGATAGCCCTCAATGCAAAGGCTCTAGACGCAAATATTGGTGTGAGAGCTAATTCAATGAAGGAAACACTGCATGTTGGTGAAGGGCATATTGAAGAAGGATCAGCCGAGTGGTTCTTGTGGGAGAACAACTCCATTTGGCTCACTAACGTCACACACCATCAGGCTTCCAAGCAGCTCTCAAGGAATCTCAGTTTTCACACTCTATGCTTAGTGCCCTTTGTATGGCTAGGACTGAAATGAACCTGGCAGAGCATCAGATCACAAACGAATGCTCCACATGCGGGTTTCACATGCACCAACTCCACATTCACAGGCAACTTCAGCGCCACAGCCGTTTTCAGATAGCCCTCAATGCAAAGGCTCTAGACGCAAATATTGGTGTGAGAGCTAATTCAATCAAGGAAACACTGCATGTTGGTGAAGGGCATATTGAAGAAGGATCAGCCGAGTGGTTCTTGTGGGAGAACAACTCCATTTGGCTCACTAACTTCACACACCATCAGGCTTCCAAGCAGCTCTCAAGGAAACTCAGTTTTCACACTCTATGCTTAGTGCCCTTTGAGTGCATTATCTAGGACTGAAATGAACCTGGTAGAGCATCCCACACAAACGAATGCTCCACGTGCGGGTTTCACATGCCACCAACTCCACATTCACAGGCAACTTCAGCGCCACAGCCGTTTTCAGATAGCCCTCAATGCAAAGGCTCTAGACGCAAATATTGGTGTGAGAGCTAATTCAATCAAGGAAACACTGCATGTTGGTGAAGGGCATATTGAAGAAGGATCAGCCGAGTGGTTCTTGTGGGAGAACAACTCCATTTGGCACACTAACTTCACACACCATCAGGCTTCCAAGCAGCTCTCAAGGAAACTCAGTTTTTACACCCTATGCTTAATGCTCTTTGTGTGCCTAGGACTGAAATGAATCTTGGTCAGCATTCCACACAAACGAATGCTCCACATGCGGGTTTCACATGCCACCAACTCCACATTCACAGGCAACTTCAGCGCCACAGCCGTTTTCAGATAGCCCTCAATGCAAAGGCTCTAGACGCAAATATTGGTGTGAGAGCTAATTCAATCAAGGAAACACTGCATGTTGGTGAAGGGCATATTGAAGAAGGATCAGCCGAGTGGTTCTTGTGGGAGAACAACTCCATTTGGCTCACTAACTTCACACACCATCAGGCTTCCAAGCAGCTCTCAAGAAACTCAGTTTTCACACTCTATGTTTAGTGCACTTTGAGTGCATTATCTAGGAATGAACCTGGTAGAGCATCCCACACAAACGAATGCTCCACATGCGGGTTTCACATGCCACCAACTCCACATTCACAGGCAACTTCAGCGCCACAGCCGTTTTCAGATAGCCCTCAATGCAAAGGCTCTAGACGCAAATATTGGTGTGAGAGCTAATTCAATCAAGGAAACACTGCATGTTGGTGAAGGGCATATTGAAGAAGGATCAGCCGAGTGGTTCTTGTGGGAGAACAACTCCATTTGGCTCACTAACTTCACACACCATCAGGCTTCCAAGCAGCTCTCAAGGAAACTCAGTTTTCACACTCTATGCTTAGTGCCCTTTGAGTGCCTAGGACTGAAATGAAGCTTGGAGAGCATCCCACACAAACGAATGCTCCACATGCGGGTTTCACATGCCACCAACTCCACATTCACAGGCAACTTCAGCTCCACAGCCATTTTCAGATAGCCCTCAATGCAAAGGCTCTAGAATCAAATATTGGTGTGAGAGCTAATTCAATCAAGGAAACACTGCATGTTGGTGAAGGGCATATTGAAGAAGGATCAGCCGAGTGGTTCTTGTGGGAGAACAACTCCATTTGGCTCACTAACTTCACACACCATCAGGCTTCCAAGCAGCTCTCAAGGAAACTCAGTTTTCACACTCTATGCTTAGTGCCCTTTGAGTGCATTATCTAGGAATGAACCTGGTAGAGCATCCCACACAAACGAATGCTCCACATGCGGGTTTCACATGCCACCAACTCCACATTCACAGGCAACTTCAGCGCCACAGCCGTTTTCAGATAGCCCTCAATGAAAAGGCTCTAGACGCAAATATTGGTGTGAGAGCTAATTCAATCAAGGAAACACTGCATGTTGGTGAAGGGCATATTGAAGAAGGATCAGCCGAGTGGTTCTTGTGGGAGAACAACTCCATTTGGCTCACTAACTTCACACACCATCAGGCTTCCAAGCAGCTCTCAAGGAAACTCAGTTTTTACACCCTATGCTTAATGCTCTTTGTGTGCCTAGGACTGAAATGAATCTTGGTCAGCATTCCACACAAACGAATGCTCCACATGCGGGTTTCACATGCCACCAACTCCACATTCACAGGCAACTTCAGCGCCACAGCCGTTTTCAGATAGCCCTCAATGCAAAGGCTCTAGACGCAAATATTGGTGTGAGAGCTAATTCAATCAAGGAAACACTGCATGTTGGTGAAGGGCATATTGAAGAAGGATCAGCCGAGTGGTTCTTGTGGGAGAACAACTCCATTTGGCTCACTAACTTCACACACCATCAGGCTTCCAAGCAGCTCTCAAGGAAACTCAGTTTTCACACTCTATGTTTAGTGCACTTTGAGTGCATTATCTAGGAATGAACCTGGTAGAGCATCCCACACAAACGAATGCTCCACATGCGGGTTTCACATGCCACCAACTCCACATTCACAGGCAACTTCAGCGCCACAGCCGTTTTCAGATAGCCCTCAATGCAAAGGCTCTAGACGCAAATATTGGTGTGAGAGCTAATTCAATCAAGGAAACACTGCATGTTGGTGAAGGGCATATTGAAGAAGGATCAGAAAAGTGGTTCTTGTGGGAGAACAACTCCATTTGGCTCACTAACTTCACACACCATCAGGCTTCCAAGCAGCTCTCAAGGAAACTCAGTTTTCACACTCTATGCTTAGTGCCCTTTGAGTGCCTAGGACTGAAATGAAGCTTGGAGAGCATCCCACACAAACGAATGCTCCACATGCGGGTTTCACATGCCACCAACTCCACATTCACAGGCAACTTCAGCTCCACAGCCATTTTCAGATAGCCCTCAATGCAAAGGCTCTAGACGCAAATATTGGTGTGAGAGCTAATTCAATCAAGGAAACACTGCATGTTGGTGAAGGGCATATTGAAGAAGGATCAGCCTAGTGGTTCTTGTGGGAGAACAACTCCATTTGGCTCACTAACTTCACACACCATCAGGCTTCCAAGCAGCTCTCAAGGAAACTCAGTTTTCACACTCTATGCTTAGTGCCCTTTGAGTGCCTAGGACTGAAATGAAGCTTGGAGAGCATCCCACACAAACGAATGCTCCACATGCGGGTTTCACATGCCACCAACTCCACATTCACAGGCAACTTCAGCGCCACAGCCGTTTTCAGATAGCCCTCAATGCAAAGGCTCTAGACGCAAATATTGGTGTGAGAGCTAATTCAATCAAGGAAACACTGCATGTTGGTGAAGGGCATATTGAAGAAGGATCAGCCGAGTGGTTCTTGTGGGAGAACAACTCCATTTGGCTCACTAACTTCACACACCATCAGGCTTCCAAGCAGCTCTCAAGGAAACTCAGTTTTCACACTCTATCTTTAGTGCACTTTGAGTGCATTATCTAGGAATGAACCTGGTAGAGCATCCCACACAAACGAATGCTCCACATGCGGGTTTCACATGCCACCAACTCCACATTCACAGGCAACTTCAGCGCCACAGCCGTTTTCAGATAGCCCTCAATGCAAAGGCTCTAGACGCAAATATTGGTGTGAGAGCTAATTCAATCAAGGAAACACTGCATGTTGGTGAAGGCATATTGAAGAAGGATCAGCCGAGTGGTTCTTGTGGAGAACAACTCCATTTGGCTCACTAACTTCACACACCATCAGGCTTCCAAGCAGCTCTCAAGGAAACTCAGTTTTCACACTCTATGCTTAGTGCCCTTTGAGTGCCTAGGACTGAAATGAAGCTTGGAGAGCATCCCACACAAACGAATGCTCCACATGCGGGTTTCACATGCCACCAACTCCACATTCACAGGCAACTTCAGCTCCACAGCCATTTTCAGATAGCCCTCAATGCAAAGGCTCTAGACGCAAATATTGGTGTGAGAGCTAATTCAATCAAGGAAACACTGCATGTTGGTGAAGGGCATATTGAAGAAGGATCAGCCGAGTGGTTCTTGTGGGAGAACAACTCCATTTGGCTCACTAACTTCACACACCATCAGGCTTCCAAGCAGCTCTCAAGGAAACTCAGTTTTCACACTCTATGCTTAGTGCCTTTGAGTGCATTATCTAGGAATGAACCTGGTAGAGCATCCCACACAAACGAAAGCTCCACATGCGGGTTTCACATGCCACCAACTCCACATTCACAGGCAACTTCAGCGCCACAGCCGTTTTCAGATAGCCCTCAATGCAAAGGCTCTAGACGCAAATATTGGTGTGAGAGCTAATTCAATCAAGGAAACACTGCATGTTGGTGAAGGGCATATTGAAGAAGGATCAGCCGAGTGGTTCTTGTGGAGAACAACTCCATTTGGCTCACTAACTTCACACACCATCAGGCTTCCAAGCAGCTCTCAAGGAAACTCAGTTTTCACACTCTATGCTTAGTGCCCTTTGAGTTCCTAGGACTGAAATGAAGCTTGGAGAGCATCCCACACAAACGAATGCTCCACATGCGGGTTTCACATGCCACCAACTCCACATTCACAGGCAACTTCAGCGCCACAGCCGTTTTCAGATAGCCCTCAATGCAAAGGCTCTAGACGCAAATATTGGTGTGAGAGCTAATTCAATCAAGGAAACACTGCATGTTGGTGAAGGGCATATTGAAGAAGGATCAGCCGAGTGGTTCTTGTGGAGAACAACTCCATTTGGCTCACTAACTTCACACACCATCAGGCTTCCAAGCAGCTCTCAAGGAAACTCAGTTTTCACACTCTATGCTTAGTGCCTTTGAGTGCATTATCTAGGAATGAACCTGGTAGAGCATCAGACACAAACGAGTGCTCCACATGCGGGTTTCACATGCCACCAACTCCACATTCACAGGCAACCTCAGCGCCACAGCCGTTTTCAGATAGCCCTCAATGCAAAGGCTCTAGACGCAAATATTGGTGTGAGAGCTAATTCAATCAAGGAAACACTGCATGTTGGTGAAGGGCATATTGAAGAAGGATCAGCCGAGTGGTTCTTGTGGGAGAACAACTCCATTTGGCTCACTAACTTCACACACCATCAGGCTTCCAAGCAGCTCTCAAGGAAACTCAGTTTTTACACTCTATGTTTAATGCTCTTTGTGTGCCTAGGACTGAAATGAATCTTGGTCAGCATTCCACACAAACGAATGCTCCACATGCGGGTTTCACATGCCACCAACTCCACATTCACAGGCAACTTCAGCGCCCACAGCCATTTTCAGATAGCCCTCAATGCAAAGGCTCTAGACGCAAATATTGGTGTGAGAGCTAATTCAATCAAGGAAACACTGCATGTTGGTGAAGGGCATATTGAAGAAGGATCAGGCGAGTGGTTCTTGTGGGAGAACAACTCCATTTGGCTCACTAACTTCACACACCATCAGGCTTCCAAGCAGCTCTCAAGGAAACTCAGTTTTCACACTCTATGCTTAGTGCCCTTTTTATGGCTAGGACTGAAATGAACCTGGCAGAGCATTCAGACTACACAAACGAATGCTCCACATGCGGGTTTCACATGCCACCAACTCCACATTCACAGGCAACTTCAGCGCCACAGCCGTTTTCAGATAGCCCTCAATGCAAAGGCTCTTGACGCAAATATTGGTGTGAGAGCTAATTCAATCAAGGAAACACTGCATGTTGGTGAAGGGCATATTGAAGAAGGATCAGCCGAGTGGTTCTTGTGGGAGAACAACTCCATTTGCTCACTAACTTCACACACCATCAGGCTTCCAAGCAGCTCTCAAGGAAACTCAGTTTTCACACTCTATGCTTAGTGCCCTTTGAGTGCATTATCTAGGAATGAACCTGGTAGAGCATCCCACACAAACGAATGCTCCACATGCGGGTTTCACATGCCACCAACTCCACATTCACAGGCAACTTCAGCGCCACAGCCGTTTTCAGATAGCCCTCAATGCAAAGGCTCTAGACGCAAATATTGGTGTGAGAGCTAATTCAATCAAGGAAACACTGCATGTTGGTGAAGGGCATATTGAAGAAGGATCAGCCGAGTGGTTCTTGTGGGAGAACAACTCCATTTGGCTCACTAACGTCACACACCATCAGGCTTCCAAGCAGCTCTCAAGGAAACTCAGTTTTCACACTCTATGCTTAGTGCCCTTTGAGTGCATTATCTAGGAATGAACCTGGTAGAGCATCCCACACAAACGAATGCTCCACATGCGGGTTTCACATGCCACCAACTCCACATTCACAGGCAACTTCAGCGCCACAGCCGTTTTCAGATAGCCCTCAATGCAAAGGCTCTAGACGCAAATATTGGTGTGAGAGCTAATTCAATCAAGGAAACACTGCATGTTGGTGAAGGGCATATTGAAGAAGGATCAGCCGAGTGGTTCTTGTGGGAGAACAACTCCATTTGGCTCACTAACTTCACACACCATCAGGCTTCCAAGCAGCTCTCAAGGAAACTCAGTTTTCACTCTCTATGCTTAGTGCTCTTTGTGAGCCTAGGACTGAATTGAAGCTTGGTCAGCATCCCACACAAACGAATGCTCCACATGCGGGTTTCACATGCCACCAACTCCACATTCACAGGCAACTTCAGCGCCACAGCCGTTTTCAGATAGCCCTCAATGCAAAGGCTCTAGACGCAAATATTGGTGTGAGAGCTAATTCAATCAAGGAAACACTGCATGTTGGTGAAGGGCATATTGAAGAAGGATCAGCCGAGTGGTTCTTGTGGGAGAACAACTCCATTTGGCTCACTAACTTCACACACCATCAGGCTTCCAAGCAGCTCTCAAGGAAACTCAGTTTTCACACTCTATGCTTAGTGCCCTTTGAGTGCATTATCTAGGAATGAACCTGGTAGAGCATCCCACACAAACGAATGCTCCACATGCGGGTTTCACATGCCACCAACTCCACATTCACAGGCAACTTCAGCGCCACAGCCGTTTTCAGATAGCCCTCAATGCAAAGGCTCTAGACGCAAATATTGGTGTGAGAGCTAATTCAATCAAGGAAACACTGCATGTTGGTGAAGGGCATATTGAAGAAGGATCAGCCGAGTGGTTCTTGTGGGAGAACAACTCCATTTGGCACACTAACTTCACACACCATCAGGCTTCCAAGCAGCTCTCAAGGAAACTCAGTTTTCACACTCTATGCTTAGTGCCCTTTGAGTGCCTAGGACTGAAATGAAGCTTGGAGAGCATCCCACACAAACGAATGCTCCACATGCGGGTTTCACATGCCACCAACTCCACATTCACAGGCAACTTCAGCTCCACAGCCATTTTCAGATAGCCCTCAATGCAAAGGCTCTAGACGCAAATATTGGTGTGAGAGCTAATTCAATCAAGGAAACACTGCATGTTGGTGAAGGGCATATTGAAGAAGGATCAGCCGAGTGGTTCTTATGGGAGAACAACTCCATTTGGCTCACTAACTTCACACACCATCAGGCTTCCAAGCAGCTCTCAAGGAAACTCAGTTTTCACACTCTATCTTTAGTGCACTTTGAGTGCATTATCTAGGAATGAACCTGGTAGAGCATCCCACACAAACGAATGCTCCACATGCGGGTTTCACATGCCACCAACTCCACATTCACAGGCAACTTCAGCGCCACAGCCGTTTTCAGATAGCCCTCAATGCAAAGGCTCTAGACGCAAATATTGGTGTGAGAGCTAATTCAATCAAGGAAACACTGCATGTTGGTGAAGGGCATATTGAAGAAGGATCAGCTGAGTGGTTCTTGTGGGAGAACAACTCCATTTGGCTCACTAACTTCACACACCATCAGGCTTCCAAGCAGCTCTCAAGGAAACTCAGTTTTCACACTCTATGCTTAGTGCCCTTTGTATGGCTAGGACTGAAATGAAGCTTGGAGAGCATCCCACACAAACGAATGCTCCACATGCGGGTTTCACATGCCACCAACTCCACATTCACAGGCAACTTCAGCGCCACAGCCATTTTCAGATAGCACTCAATGCAAAGGCTCTAGACGCAAATATTGGTGTGAGAGCTAATTCAATCAAGGAAACACTGCATGTTGGTGAAGGGCATATTGAAGAAGGATCAGCCGAGTGGTTCTTGTGGGAGAACAACTCCATTTGGCACACTAACTTCACACACCATCAGGCTTCCAAGCAGCTCTCAAGGAAACTCAGTTTTTACACCCTATTCTTAATGCTCTTTGTGTGCCTAGGACTGAAATGAATCTTGGTCAGCATTCCACACAAACGAATGCTCCACATGCGGGTTTCACATGCCACCAACTCCACATTCACAGGCAACTTCAGCGCCACAGCCGTTTTCAGATAGCCCTCAATGCAAAGGCTCTAGACGCAAATATTGGTGTGAGAGCTAATTCAATCAAGGAAACACTGCATGTTGGTGAAGGGCATATTGAAGAAGGATCAGCCGAGTGGTTCTTGTGGGAGAACAACTCCATTTGGCTCACTAACTTCACACACCATCAGGCTTCCAAGCAGCTCTCAAGGAAACTCAGTTTTCACACTCTATGTTTAGTGCCCTTTGAGTGCATTATCTAGGAATGAACCTGGTAGAGCATCCCACACAAACGAATGCTCCACATGCGGGTTTCACATGCCACCAACTCCACATTCACAGGCAACTTCAGCGCCACAGCCGTTTTCAGATAGCCCTCAATGCAAAGGCTCTAGACGCAAATATTGGTGTGAGAGCTAATTCAATCAAGGAAACACTGCATGTTGGTGAAGGGCATATTGAAGAAGGATCAGCCGAGTGGTTCTTGTGGGAGAACAACTCCATTTGGCTCACTAACTTCACACACCATCAGGCTTCCAAGCAGCTCTCAAGGAAACTCAGTTTTCACACTCTATGCTTAGTGCCCTTTGAGTGCCTAGGACTGAAATGAAGCTTGGAGAGCATCCCACACAAACGAAATGCTCCACATGCGGGTTTCACATGCCACCAACTCCACATTCACAGGCAACTTCAGCTCCACAGCCATTTTCAGATAGCCCTCAATGCAAAGGCTCTAGACGCAAATATTGGTGTGAGAGCTAATTCAATCAAGGAAACACTGCATGTTGGTGAAGGGCATATTGAAGAAGGATCAGCCGAGTGGTTCTTGTGGGAGAACAACTCCATTTGGCTCACTAACTTCACACACCATCAGGCTTCCAAGCAGCTCTCAAGGAAACTCAGTTTTCACACTCTATGTTTAGTGCACTTTGAGTGCATTATCTAGGAATGAACCTGGTAGTGCATCCCACACAAACGAATGCTCCACATGCGGGTTTCACATGCCACCAACTCCACATTCACAGGCAACTTCAGCGCCACAGCCGTTTTCAGATAGCCCTCAATGCAAAGGCTCTAGACGCAAATATTGGTGTGAGAGCTAATTCAATCAAGGAAACACTGCATGTTGGTGAAGGGCATATTGAAGAAGGATCAGCCGAGTGGTTCTTGTGGGAGAACAACTCCATTTGGCTCACTAACTTCACACACCATCAGGCTTCCAAGCAGCTCTCAAGGAAACTCAGTTTTCACACTCTATGCTTAGTGCCCTTTGAGTGCCTAGGACTGAAATGAAGCTTGGAGAGCATCCCACACAAACGAATGCTCCACATGCGGGTTTCACATGCCACCAACTCCACATTCACAGGCAACTTCAGCGCCACAGCCATTTTCAGATAGCCCTCAATGCAAAGGCTCTAGACGCAAATATTGGTGTGAGAGCTAATTCAATCAAGGAAACACTGCATGTTGGTGAAGGGCATATTGAAGAAGCATCAGCCGAGTGGTTCTTGTGGGAGAACAACTCCATTTGGCTCACTAACTTCACACACCATCAGGCTTCCAAGCAGCTCTCAAGGAAACTCAGTTTTCACACTCTATGTTTAGTGCACTTTGAGTGCATTATCTAGGAATGAACCTGGTAGTGCATCCCACACAAACGAATGCTCCACATGCGGGTTTCACATGCCACCAACTCCACATTCACAGGCAACTTCAGCGCCACAGCCGTTTTCAGATAGCCCTCAATGCAAAGGCTCTAGACGCAAATATTGGTGTGAGAGCTAATTCAATCAAGGAAACACTGCATGTTGGTGAAGGGCATATTGAAGAAGGATCAGCCGAGTGGTTCTTGTGGGAGAACAACTCCATTTGGCTCACTAACTTCACACACCATCAGGCTTCCAAGCAGCTCTCAAGGAAACTCAGTTTTCACACTCTATGCTTAGTGCCCTTTGAGTGCCTAGGACTGAAATGAAGCTTGGAGAGCATCCCACACAAACGAATGCTCCACATGCGGGTTTCACATGCCACCAACTCCACATTCACAGGCAACTTCAGCGCCACAGCCATTTTCAGATAGCACTCAATGCAAAGGCTCTAGACGCAAATATTGGTGTGAGAGCTAATTCAATCAAGGAAACACTGCATGTTGGTGAAGGGCATATTGAAGAAGGATCAGCCGAGTGGTTCTTGTGGGAGAACAACTCCATTTGGCTCACTAACTTCACACACCATCAGGCTTCCAAGCAGCTCTCAAGGAAACTCAGTTTTCACACTCTATGCTTAGTGCCCTTTGAGTGCATTATCTAGGAATGAACCTGGTAGAGCATCCCACACAAACGAATGCTTCACATGCGGGTTTCACATGCCACCAACTCCACATTCACAGGCAACTTCAGCGCCACAGCCGTTTTCAGATAGCCCTCAATGCAAAGGCTCTACACGCAAATATTGGTGTGAGAGCTA
Organism: Ochotona princeps; assembly: GCF_030435755.1. NCBI lineage: Eukaryota > Metazoa > Chordata > Mammalia > Lagomorpha > Ochotonidae > Ochotona > Ochotona princeps. The sequence continues at coordinate 4,305 of NW_026701784.1, read as the reverse complement.
ATTCAATCAAGGAAACACTGCATGTTGGTGAAGGGCATATTGAAGAAGGATCAGCCGAGTGGTTCTTGTGGAGAACAACTCCATTTGGCTCACTAACTTCACACACCATCAGGCTTCCAAGCAGCTCTCAAGGAAACTCACTTTTCACACTCTATGCTTAGTGCCCTTTGTATGGCTAGGACTGAAATGAACCTGGTAAGAGCATCAGACACAAACGAATGCTCCACATGCGGGTTTCACATGCCACCAACTCCACATTCACAGGCAACTTCAGCGCCACAGCCGTTTTCAGATAGCCCTCAATGCAAAGGCTCTAGACGCAAATATTGGTGTGAGAGCTAATTCACTCAAGGAAACACTGCATGTTGGTGAAGGGCATATTGAAGAAGGATCAGCCGAGTGGTTCTTGTGGGAGAACAACTCCATTTGGCTCACTAACTTCACACACCATCAGGCTTCCAAGCAGCTCTCAAGGAAACTCAGTTTTCACACTCTATGCTTAGTGCCCTTTGAGTGCATTATCTAGGAATGAACCTGGTAGAGCATCCCACACAAACGAATGCTCCACATGCGGGTTCACATGCCACCAACTCCACATTCTCAGGCAACTTCAGCGCCACAGCCGTTTTCAGATAGCCCTCAATGCAAAGGCTCTAGACGCAAATATTGGTGTGAGAGCTAATTCAATCAAGGAAACACTGCATGTTGGTGAAGGGCATATTGAAGAAGGATCAGCCGAGTGGTTCTTGTGGGAGAACAACTCCATTTGGCTCACTAACTTCACACACCATCAGGCTTCCAAGCAGCTCTCAAGGAAACTCAGTTTTCACACTCTATGCTTAGTGCTCTTTGTGTGCCTAGGACTGAAATGAATCTTGGTCAGCATTCCACACAAACGAATGCTCCACATGCGGGTTTCACATGCCACCAACTCCACATTCACAGGCAACTTCAGCGCCACAGCCGTTTTCAGATAGCCCTCAATGCAAAGGCTCTAGACGCAAATATTGGTGTGAGAGCTAATTCAATCAAGGAAACACTGCATGTTGGTGAAGGGCATATTGAAGAAGGATCAGCCGAGTGGTTCTTGTGGGAGAACAACTCCATTTGGCTCACTAACTTCACACACCATCAGGCTTCCAAGCAGCTCTCAAGGAAACTCAGTTTTCACACTCTATGCTTAGTGCTCTTTGAGTGCATTATCTAGGAATGACCCTGGTAGAGCATCCCACACAAACGAATGCTCCACATGCGGGTTTCACATGCCACCAACTCCCCATTCACAGGCAACTTCAGCGCCACAGCCGTTTTCAGATAGCCCTCAATGCAAAGGCTCTAGACGCAAATATTGGTGTGAGAGCTAATTCAATCAAGGAAACACTGCATGTTGGTGAAGGGCATATTGAAGAAGGATCAGCCGAGTGGTTCTTGTGGGAGAACAACTCCATTTGGCTCACTAACTTCACACACCATCAGGCTTCCAAGCAGCTCTCAAGGAAACTCAGTTTTCACACTCTATGCTTAGTGCCCTTTGAGGGCCTAGGACTGAAATGAATCTTGGTCAGCATTCCACACAAACGAATGCTCCACATGCGGGTTTCACATGCCACCAACTCCACATTCACAGGCAACTTCAGCGCCACAGCCGTTTTCAGATAGCCCTCAATGCAAAGGCTCTAGACGCAAATATTGGTGTGAGAGCTAATTCAATCAAGGAAACACTGCATGTTGGTGAAGGGCGTATTGAAGAAGGATCAGCCGAGTGGTTCTTGTGGGAGAACAACTCCATTTGCCTCACTAACTTCACACACCATCAGGCTTCCAAGCAGCTCTCAAGGAAACTCAGTTTTCACACTCTATGTTTAGTGCCCTTTGAGTGCATTATCTAGGAATGAACCTGGTAGAGCATCCCACACAAACGAATGCTCCACATGCGGGTTTCACATGCCACCAACTCCACATTCACAGGCAACTTCAGCGCCACAGCCGTTTTCAGATAGCCCTCAATGCAAAGGCTCTAGACGCAAATATTGGTGTGAGAGCTAATTCAATCAAGGAAACACTGCATGTTGGTGAAGGGCATATTGAAGAAGGATCAGCCGAGTGGTTCTTGTGGGAGAACAACTCCATTTGGCTCACTAACTTCACACACCATCAGGCTTCCAAGCAGCTCTCAAGGAAACTCACTTTTCACACTCTATGCTTAGTGCCCTTTGTATGGCTAGGACTGAAATGAACCTGGTAGAGCATCAGACACAAACGAATGCTCCACATGCGGGTTTCACATGCCACCAACTCCACATTCACAGGCAACTTCAGCGCCACAGCCGTTTTCAGATAGCCCTCAATGCAAAGGCTCTAGACGCAAATATTGGTGTGAGAGCTAATTCAATCAAGGAAACACTGCATGTTGGTGAAGGGCATATTGAAGAAGGATCAGCCGAGTGGTTCTTGTGGGAGAACAACTCCATTTGGCTCACTAACTTCACACACCATCAGGCTTCCAAGCAGCTCTCAAGGAAACTCAGTTTTCACACTCTATGCTTAGTGCCCTTTGAGTGCATTATCTAGGAATGAACCTGGTAGAGCATCCCACACAAACGAATGCTCCACATGCGGGTTCACATGCCACCAACTTCACATTCTCAGGCAACTTCAGCGCCACAGCCGTTTTCAGATAGCCCTCAATGCAAAGGCTCTAGACGCAAATATTGGTGTGAGAGCTAATTCAATCAAGGAAACACTGCATGTTGGTGAAGGGCATATTGAAGAAGGATCAGCCGAGTGGTTCTTGTGGGAGAACAACTCCATTTGGCTCACTAACTTCACACACCATCAGGCTTCCAAGCAGCTCGCAAGGAAACTCAGTTTTCACACTCTATGCTTAGTGCTCTTTGTGTGCCTAGGACTGAAATGAATCTTGGTCAGCATTCCACACAAACGAATGCTCCACATGCGGGTTTCACATGCCACCAACACCACATTCACAGGCAACTTCAGCGCCACAGCCGTTTTCAGATAGCCCTCAATGCAAAGGCTCTAGACGCAAATATTGGTGTGAGAGCTAATTCAATCAAGGAAACACTGCATGTTGGTGAAGGGCATATTGAAGAAGGATCAGCCGAGTGGTTCTTGTGGGAGAACAACTCCATTTGCTCACTAACTTCACACACCATCAGGCTTCCAAGCAGCTCTCAAGGAAACTCAGTTTTCACACTCTATGCTTAGTGCTCTTTGTGTGCCTAGGACTGAAATGAATCTTGGTCAGCATTCCACACAAACGAATGCTCCACATGCGGGTTTCACATGCCACCAACACCACATTCACAGGCAACTTCAGCGCCACAGCCGTTTTCAGATAGCCCTCAATGCAAAGGCTCTAGACGCAAATATTGGTGTGAGAGCTAATTCAATCAAGGAAACACTGCATGTTGGTGAAGGGCATATTGAAGAAGGATCAGCCGAGTGGTTCTTGTGGGAGAACAACTCCATTTGGCTCACTAACTTCACACACCATCAGGCTTCCAAGCAGCTCTCAAGGAAACTCAGTTTTCACACTCTATGCTTAGTGCCCTTTGAGGGCCTAGGACTGAAATGAATCTTGGTCAGCATTCCACACAAACGAATGCTCCACATGCGGGTTTCACATGCCACCAACTCCACATTCACAGGCAACTTCAGCGCCACAGCCGTTTTCAGATAGCCCTCAATGCAAAGGCTCTAGACGCAAATATTGGTGTGAGAGCTAATTCAATCAAGGAAACACTGCATGTTGGTGAAGGGCGTATTGAAGAAGGATCAGCCGAGTGGTTCTTGTGGGAGAACAACTCCATTTGGCTCACTAACTTCACACACCATCAGGCTTCCAAGCAGCTCTCAAGGAAACTCAGTTTTCACACTCTATGTTTAGTGCCCTTTGAGTGCCTTATCTAGGAATGAACCTGGTAGAGCATCCCACACAAACGAATGCTCCACATGCGGGTTTCACATGCCACCAACTCCACATTCACAGGCAACTTCAGCGCCACAGCCGTTTTCAGATAGCCCTCAATGCAAAGGCTCTAGACGCAAATATTGGTGTGAGAGCTAATTCAATCAAGGAAACACTGCATGTTGGTGAAGGGCATATTGAAGAAGGATCAGCCGAGTGGTTCTTGTGGGAGAACAACTCCATTTGGCTCACTAACTTCACACACCATCAGGCTTCCAAGCAGCTCTCAAGGAAACTCAGTTTTCACACTCTATGCTTAGTGCCCTTTGTATGGCTAGGACTGAAATGAACCTGGTAGAGCATCAGACACAAAA